>NW_025957196.1:0-40939 GCF_023159225.1 Perognathus longimembris pacificus | reverse complement strand
TCATTTAGGACCTGCACTTACGAAGGGGTTAGGCAGCTGTATATCAGGGAGTAAACCTTCTGAGAACAAAAACAGCTGGAGCTTGTTAAGGTAATTACACAGGGGAAAGGATAATGTACTGGGAACTCCTCAGAAGAATCTGATTTGTGGTGAGGGGAGAGAGATAAAAGCTCAGTTAGGAACGAGACGTACATGCTGCGTAGGTAGCTGTTTATCAGTAAATATCTCCACTGAGATTTAGAAAAGCAGTAGCTTAATAAATTAAGTACTTCCTGGTATGGATACTGTACTGGTAACTCCCCAAAAGAATCTGGATTGTCGTGAGGGAACAGAGAAAAAAGCTCATTTAGGACCTGCACTTACGAAGGGGGTAGGCAGCTGTATATCAGGGAGTAAACCTTCTGAGAACAAAAACAGCTGGAGCTTGTTAAGGTAATTACACAGGGGAAAGGATAATGTACTGGGAACTCCTCAGAAGAATCTGATTTGTGGTGAGGGGAGAGAGATAAAAGCTCAGTTAGGAACGACATGAACATGCTGCGTAGGTAGCTGTTTATCAGTAAATATCTCCACTGAGATTAAGAAAAGCAGTAGCTTAATAAATTAAGTACTTCCTGGTATGGTTACTGTACTGGTAACTCCCCAAAAGAATCTGGATTGTGGTGAGGGAACAGAGAAAAAAGCTCATTTAGGACCTGCACTTACGAAGGGGGTAGGCAGCTGTATATCAGGGAGTAAACCTTCTGAGAATAAAAACAGCTGGAGCTTGTTAAGGTAATTACACAGGGGAACGGATAATGTCCTGGGAACTCCTCAGAAGAATCTGATTTGTGTGAGAGGAGAGAGATAAAAGATGATTTAGGGACGACATGAACATGATGGGAACGTAGCTGTTTATCAGTAAATATCTCCACTGAGATTAAGAAAAGCAGTACCTTAATGAATTAAGTACTTCCTGGTATCGTTACTGTACTGGTAACTCCCAAAAGAATCTGGATTGTGGTGAGGGAACAGAGAAAAAATCTCATTTAGGACCTGCACTTACGAAGGGGGTAGGCAGCTGTATATCAGGGAGTTAAACTTCTGAGAATAAAAAAAGCTGGAGCTTGTTAAGGCAATTACACAGGGGAAAGGATAATGTACTGGGAACTCCTCAGAAGAATCTGATTTGTGGTGAGGGGAGAGAGATAAAAGCTCATTTAGGAACGACATGAACATGCTGCGTAGGTAGCTGTTTATCAGTAAATATCTCCACTGAGATTAAGAAAAGCAGTAGCTTAATAAATTAAGTACTTCCTGGTATGGTTACTGTACTGGTAACTACCTAAAAGAATCTGGATTGTGGTGAGGGAACAGAGAAAAAAGCTCATTTAGGACCTGCACTTACGAATGGGGTAGGCAGCTGTATATCAGGGAGTAAACCTTCTGAGAATAAAAACAGCTGGAGTTGTTAAGGTAATTACACAGGGTAAAGGATAATGTACTGGGAACCCCTCAGAAGAATCTGATTTGTGGTTAGGGGAGAGAGATAAAAGCTTATTTAGGAACGACATGAACATGCTGCGTAGGTAGCTGTTTATCAGTAAATATCTCCACTGAGATTAAGAAAAGCAGTAGCTTAATAAATTAAGTACTTCCTGGTATGGTTACTGTACTGGTAACTCCCCAAAAGAATCTGGATTGTGGTGAGGGAACAGAGAAAAAATCTCATTTAGGACCTGCACTTACGAAGGGAGTAGCAGCTGTATATCAGTGAGTAAACTTTCTGAGAATAAAAACAGCTGGAGCTTGTTAAGGTAATTACACAGGGGAAAGGATAATGTACTGGGAACTCCTCAGAAGAATCTGATTTGTGGTGAGGGGAGAGAGATAAGAGCTCATTTAGGAACGACATGAATATGCCGCGTAGGTAGCTGTTTATTAGTAAATATCTCCACTGAGATAAAGAAAAGCAGTAGGTTAATAAATTAAGTCCTTCCTGGTATGGTTACTGTACTGTAACTCCCCAAAAGAATCTGGACTGTGGTGAGGGAACAGAGAAAAAAGCTCATTTAGGACCTGCACTTACGAAGGGGGTAGGCAGCTGTATATCAGGGAGTATCCCTTCTGAGAATAAAAACAGCTGGAGCTTGTTAAGGTAATTACACAGGGGAAAGGATAATGTACTGGGAACTCCTCAGAAGAATCTGATTTGTGGTGAGGGGAGAGAGATAAAAGCTCATATGGGAACGACATGAACAAGCTGCGTAGGTAGCTGTTTATCAGTAAATATCTCCACTGAGATTAAGAAAAACAGTAGCTTAATAAATTAAGTACTTCCTGGTATGGTTACTGTACTGGTAACTCGCCAAATGAATCTGAATTGTGGTGAGGGAACAGAGAAAAAAGCTCATTTAGGACCTGCAATTTCGAAGGGGGTAGGCAGCTGTATATCAGGGAGTAAACCTTCTGAGAATAAAAACAGCTGGGGCTTATACAGGTAATTACACAGGGGAAAGGATAATGTACTGGGAACTCCTCAGAAGAATCTGAATTGTGGTGAGGGGAAAGAGATAAAAGCTCATTTAGGAACGACATGAACATGCTGCGTAGATAGCTGTTTATCAGTAAATATCTCCACTAAGATTAAGCAAAGCAGTAGCTTAATAACTTAAGTACTTCCTAGTATGGTTACTGTACTGGTAACTCCCCAAAAGAATCTGGATTGTGGTGAGGGAACAGAGAAAAAAGCTCATTTAGGACCTGTACTTACGAAGGGTGTAGGCAGCTGTATATCAGGGAGTAAACATTCTGAGAATAAAAACAGCTGGAGCTTGTTAAGGTAATTACACAGGGGAAAGGATAATATACTGGGAACTCCTCAGAAGAATCTGATTTGTGGTGAGGGGAGAGAGATAAAAGCTCATTTAGGAACGACATGAACATGCTGCATACATAGCTGTTTATCAGTAAATATCTCCACTGAGATTAAGAAAAGCAGTAGCTTAATAAATTAAGTACTTCCTGGTATGGTTACTGTACTGGTAACTCCCCAAAAGAATCTGGATTGTGGTGAGGGAACAGAGAAAAAAGCTCATTTATTACCTGCACTTACGAAGGGGGTAGGCAGCTGTATATCAGGGAGTAAACCTTCTGAGAATAAAAACAGCTGGAGCTTGTTAAGGTAATAACACAGGGGAAAGGATAAAATACTGGGAACTCCTCAGAAGAATCAGATTTGTGGTGAGGGTAGAGAGATAATAGCTCATTTAGGAACGACATTAACATGCTGCCTAGTTAGCTGTTTATCAGTAAATATCTCCACTGAGATTAAGAAAAGCAGTAGCTTAATAAATTAAGTACTTCCTGGTATGGTTACTGTACTGGTAACTCCCCAAAAGAATCTGGATTGTGGTGAGGGAACCGAGAAAATGCTCATTTAGGACCTGCACTTACGAAAGGGGTAGGCAGCTGTATATCAGGGAGTAAACCTTCTGAGAATAAAAACAGCTGGAGCGTGTTTAGGTAATTAAACAGGGTAAAGGATAATGTACTGGGAACTCCTCAGAAGAATCTGATTTGTGGTGAGGGCAGAGAGATAAAAGCTCATTTAGGAACAACATGAACATGCTGCGTAGGTAGCTGTTTATCAGTAAATATCTCCACTGAGATTAAGAAAAGCAGTAGCTTAATAAATTAAGTACTTCCTGGTATGGTTACTGTACTGGTAACTTCCCAAAAGAATCTGGATTGTGGTGAGGGAACAGAGAAAAAAGCTCATTTATGACCTGCACTTACGAAGGGGGTAGGCAGCTGTATATCAGGGAGTAAACCTTTTAGAATAAAAACAGCTGGAGCTTGTTAAGGAAATTACACAGGGGAAAGGATAATGTACTGGGAACTCCTCAGAAGAATCTGATTTGTGGTGAGGGGAGAGATATAAAAGCTCATTTAGGAACGACTTGAACATGCTGCGTAGGTAGCTGTTCATCAGTAAATATATCCACTGAGATTAAGAAAAGCAGTAGCTTAATAAATTAAGTACTTCCTGGTATGGTTACTGCACTGGTAACTCCCCAAAAGAATCTGGATTGTGGTGAGGGAACAGAGAAAAAAGCTCATTTAGGACCTGCACTTAAGAAGGGGGTAGGCAGCTGTATATCAGGGAATAAACCTTCTGAGAATAAAAACAGCTGGAGCTTGTTAAGGTAATTACACAGGGTAAAGGATAATGTACTGGGAACTCCTCAGAAGAATCTGATTTGTGGTGAGGGGAGAGAGATAAAAGCTCATATAGGAACGACATGAACATGCTGCGTAGGTAGCTGTTTATCAGTAAATATCTCCACTGAGATTAAGAAAAGCAGTAGCTTAATAAATTAAGTACTTCCTGGTATGGTTAATGTACTGGTAACTCCCAAAAGAATCTGGATTGTGGTGAGGGAGCAGAGAAAAAAGCTCATTTAGGACCTGCACTTACGAAGGGGGTAGGCAGCTGTATATCAGGGAGGAAACCTTCTGAGAATAAAAACAGCTGGAGCTTGTTAAGGTAATTACACAGGGGAAAGGATAATGTACTGGGAACTCCTCAGAAGAATCTGATTTGTGGTGAGGGGAGAGAGGTTAAAGCTCATTTAGGAACGACATGAACATGCTGCGTAGGTAGCTGTTTATCAGTAAATATCTCCACTGAGATTAAGAAAAGCAGTAGCTTACTAAATTAAGTACTTTCTGGTATGGTTACTGTACTGGTAACTCCCCAAAAGAATCTGGATTGTGGTGAGGGAACAGAGAAAAAAGCTCATTTAGGACCTGCACTTACGAAGGGGGTAGGCAGCTGTATATCACGGAGTAAACCTTCTGAGAATAAAAACAGCTGGAGCTTGTTAAGGTAATTACACAGGGGAAAGGATAATGTACTGGAACTCCTCAGAAGAATTTGATTTGTGGTGAGTGCGGAGAGATAAAAGCTCATTTAAGAACGACATGAACGTGCTGCATAGGTAGCTGTTTATCAGGAAATATCTCCACTGAGATTAAGAAAAGCAGTAGCTTAATAAATTAAGTACTTCCTGGTATGGTTACTGTACTGGTAACTCCCCAAAAGAATCTGGATTGTGGTGAGGGAACAGAGAAAAAAGCTCAATTAGGACCTGCACTTACGAAGGGGGTAGGCAGCTGTATATCAGGGAGTAAACCGTCTGAGAATAAAAACAGCTGGAGTTTGTTAAGGTAATTACACAGGGGAAAGTATAATGTACTGGGAACTCCTCAGAAGAATCTGATTTGTGGTGAGGGGAGAGAGATAAAAGCTCATTTAGGAACGACATGAACATGCTGCGTATGTAGCTGTTTATCAGTGAATATCTCCACTGAGATTAAGAAAAGCAGTAGCTTAATAAATTAAGTACTTCCTGGAATGGTTACTGTACTGGTAACTTCCCAAAAGAATCTGGATTGTGGTGAGGGAACAGAGAAAAAAGCTCATTTAGGACCTGCACTTACGAAGGGGGTAGGCAGCTGTATATCAGGCAGTATCGCTTCTGAGAATAAAAACAGATGGAGCTTGTTAAGGTAATTACACAGGGGAAAGTATAATGTACTGGGAACTCCTCAGAAGAATCTGATTTGTGTGAGGGGAGAGAGATAAAAGCTCATTTAGGAACGACATGAACATGCTGCATACGTAGCTGTTTATCAGTAAATATCTCCACTGAGATTAAGAAAAGCAGTAGCTTAATAAATTAAGTACTTCCTGGTATGGAAACTGTACTGGTAACTCCCCAAAAGAATCTGGATTGTGGTGAGGAAACAGAGAAAAAAGCTCATTTAGGAACGACATGAACATGCTGCGTAGGTATCTGTTTATCAGTCAATATCTCCACTGAGATTAAGAAAAGCAGTAGCTTAATAAATTAAGTACTTCCTGGTATGGTTACTGTACTGGTAACTCCAAAAAGAATCTGGATTGTGGTGAGGGAACAGAGAAAAAAGCTCATTTAGGACCTGCACTTACGAAGGGGTAGGCAGCTGTATATCAGGGAGTAAACCTTCTGAGAATAAAAACTGCTGGAGCTTGTTAAGGTAATTACACAGGGGAAAGGATAATGTACTGGGAACTCCTCAGAAGAATCTGATTTGTGGTGAGGGAGAGAGATAAAAGCTCATTTAGGAACGACATGAACATGCTGCGTAGGTAGCTGTTTATCAGTAAATATCTCCACTGAGATTAAGAAAAGCAGACGCTTAATAAATTAAGTACTTCCTGGTATGGTTACTGTACTGGTAACTCCCCAAAAGAATCTGGATTGTGGTGAGGGAACAGAGAAAAAAGCTCATTTAGGACCTACACTTACGAAGGGGTTAGGCAGCTGTATATCAGGGAGTAAACCTTACGAGAATAAAAACAGCTGGAGCTTGTTACGGTAATTACACAGGGGAAAGGATAATGTACTGGGAACTCCTCAGAAGAATCTGATTTGTGGTGAGGGGAGAGAGATAAAAGCTCATTGAGGAACGACATGAACATGCTGCATAGGTAGCTGTTTATCAGTAAATATCTCCACTGAGATTAAGAAAAGCAGTAGCTTAATGAATTAAGTACTTCCTGGTATGGTTACTGTACTGGTAACTCCCCAAAAGAATCTGGATTGTGGTGAGGGAACAGAGAAAAAAAGCTCATTTAGGACCTACACTTACGAAGGGGGTAGGCAGCTGTATATCAGGGAGTAAACCTTCTGAGAATAAAAACAGCTGGAGCTTGTAAAGGTAATTACACAGGGGAAAGGATAAAGTACTGGAACTCCTCAGAAGAATCTGATTTGTGGTGAGGGGAGAGAGATAAAAGCTCATTTAGGAACGACATGAACATGCTGCGTAGGTAGCTGTTTATCAGTAAATATCTCCACTGAGATTAAGAAAAGCAGTAGCTTACTAAATTAAGTACTTCCTGGTATGGTTACTGTACTGGTAACTCCCCAAAAGAATCTGGATTGTGGTGAGGGAACAGAGAAAAAAGCTCATTTAGGACCTGCAATTACGAAGGGGGTAGGCAGCTGTATATCAGGGAGTATCGCTTCTGAGAATAAAAACAGCTGGAGCTTGTTAAGGTAATTACACAGGGGAAAGTATAATGTACTGGGAACTCCTCAGAAGAATCTGATTTGTGGTGAGGGGAGAGAGATAAAAGCTCATTTAGGAACGACATGAACATGCTGCGTAGGTAGCTGTTTATCAGTAAATATCTCCACTGAGATTAGGAAAAGCAGTAGCTTAATAAATTAAGTACTTCCTGGTATGGTTACTGTACTGGTAACTCCCCAAAAGAATCTGGATTGTGGTGCGGGAACAGAGAAAAAAGCTCATTTAGGACCTGCACTTACGAAGGGGGTAAGCAGCTGTATATCAGGGAGTAAACATTCTGAGAATAAAAACAGCTGGAGATTGTTAAGGTAATTACACAGGGGAAAGGATAATGTACTGGGAACTCCTCAGAAGAATCTGATTTGTGGTGACGGGAGAGAAATAAAAGCTCATTTAGGAACGACATGAACATACTGCGTAGGTAGCAGTTTATCAGTAAATATCTCCACTGAGATTAAGAAAAGCAGTAGCTTAATCAATTAAGTACTTCCTGGTATGTTTACTGTACTGGTAACTGCCCAAAAGAATCTGGATTGTGGTGAGGGAACAGAGAAAAAAGCTCATTTAGGACCTGCACTTACGAATGGGGTAGGCAGTTGTATATCAGGGAGTAAACCTTCTGAGAATAAAAACAGCTGGAGCTTGTTAAGGTAATTACACAGGGGAAAGGATAATGTACTGGGAACTCCTCAGAAGAATCTGATTTGTGATGAGGGGAGAGAGATAAAAGCTCATTTAGGAACGACATAAACATGCTGCGTACGTACCTGTTTATCAGTAAATATCTCCATTGAGATTAAGAAAAGCAGTAGCTTAATAAATTAAGTACTTCCTGTATGGTTACTGTACTGGTAACTCCCCAAAAGAATCTGGATTGTGGTTAGGGAACAGAGAAAAATGCTCATTTATGAGCTGCACTTACGAAGGGGGTAGGCAGCTGTATATCAGGGAGTATCGATTCTGAGAATAAAAACAGCTGGAGCTTGTTAAGGTAATTACACAGGGGAAAGGATAATGTACTGGGAACTCCTCAGAAGAATCTGATTTGTGGTGAGGGGAGAGAGATAAAAGCTCATTTAGGAACGACATGAACATGCTGCGTAGGTAGCTGTTTATCAGTAAATATCTCCACTGAGATTAAGAAAAGCAGTAGCTTGGGGCTGGGGATATAGCCTAGTGGCAAGAGTGCCTGCCTCAGATACACGAGGCCCTAGGTTCGATTCCCCAGCACCACATATACAGAAAACGGCCAGAAGCGGAGCTGTGGCTCAAGTGGCAGAGTGCTAGCCTTGAGCGTGAAGAAGACAGGGACAGTGCTCAGGCCCTGAGTCAAAGGCCCAGGACTGGCCAAAAAACAAACAAACAGAAAAAAAAAAGAAAAGCAGTAGCTTAATAAATTAAGTACTTCCTTGTATGGGTACTCTACTGGTAACTCCCCAAAAGAATCTGGATTGTGGTGAGGGAACAGAGAAAAAAGCTCATTTAGGACCTGCACTTAGGAAAGGGGTAGGCAGCTGTATATCAGGGAGTAAACCTTCTGAGAATAAAAACAGCTGGAGCTTGTTAAGGTAATTACACAGGGGAAAGGAGAATGTACTGGGAACTCCTCAGAAGATTCTGATTTGTGGTGAGGGGAGAGAGATAAAAGCTCATTTGGAACGACATGAACATACTGTGTAGGTAGATGTTTATCAGTAAATATCTCCACTGAGATTAAGAAAAGCAGTAGCTTAATAAATTAAGTACTTCCTGGTATGGTTACTGTACTGGTAACTCCCCAAAAGAATCTAGATTGTGGTGAGGGAACGGAGAAAAAAGCTCATTTATGAGCTGCACTTACGAAGGTGGTAGGCAGCTGTATATCAGGGAGTATCGATTCTGAGAATAAAAATAGCTGGAGCTTGTTAAGGTAATTACACAGGGGTAAGGATAATGTACTGGGAACTCCTCAGAAGAATCTGATTTGTGGTGAGGGGAGAGAGATAAAAGCTCATTTAGGAACGACATGAACATGCTGCATCCGTAGCTGTTTATCAGTAAATATCTCCACTGAGATTAAGAAAAGCAGTAGCTTAATAAATTAAGTACTTCCTAGTATGGATACTGTACTGGTACATCCCCAAAAGAATCTGGATTGTGGTGAGGGAACAGAGAAAAAAGCTCATTTAGGAACGACATGAACATGCTGCGTAGGTAGCTGTTTATCAGTAAATATCTCCAATGAGATTAAGAAAAGCAGTAGTTTAATAATTTAAGTAGTTCCTGGTATGGTTACTGTACTGGTAACTCCCAAAAGAATCTAGATTGTGGTGAGGGAACAGAGAAAAAAGCTCATTTAAGACCTGCACGTACGAAGGGGGTAGGCAGCTGTATATCAGGGAGTAAACCTTCTGAGAATAAAAGCAGCTGGAGCTTGTTAAGGTAATTACAGAGGGGAAAGGATAATGTACTGGGAACTCCTCAGAAGAATCTGATTTGTGGTGAGGGGAGAGAGATAAAAGCTCGTTTAGGAACGACATGAACATGCTGCGTAGGTAGCTGTTTATCAGTAAATATCTCCACTGAGATTAAGAAAAGCAGTAGCTTAATAAATTAAGTACTTCCTGGTATGGTTACTGTACTGGTACCTCCCAAAAGAATCTGGATTGTGGTGAGGGAGCAGAGAAAAAATCTCATTTAGGACCTGCACTTACGAAGGGGGTAGGCAGCTGTATATCGTGGAGTAAAACTTCTGAGAATAAAAACAGCTGGAGCTTGTTAAGGTAATTACACAGGAGAAAGGATAATATACTGGGAACTCCTCAGAAGAATCTGATTTGTGGTGAGGGGAGAGAGACAAAAGTTCATTTAGGAACGACATGAACATGCGGCGTACGTAGCTGTTTATCAGTAAATATCTCCACTGAGATTAAGAAAAGCAGTAGCTTAATAAATTAAGTACTTCCTGGTATGGTTACTGTACTGGTAACTCCCCAAAAGAATCTGGATTGTGGTGAGGGAACAGAGAAAAAAAGCTCATTTATGACCTGCACTTACGAAGGGGGTAGGCAGCTGTATATCAGGGAGTAAACCTTCTGAGAATAAAAACAGCTGGAGCTTGTTAAGGTAATTACACAGGAGAAAGGATAATGTACTGGGAACTCGTCAGAAGAATCTGATTTGTGGTGAGGGGAGAGAGATAAAAGCTCATTTAGGAACGACATGAACATGCTGCGTAGGTAGCTGTTTATCAGTAAATATCTCCACTGAGATTAAGAAAAGCAGTAGCTTAATAAATTAAGTACTTCCTGGTATGGTTACTGTACTGGTAACTCCCCAAAAGAATCTGGATTGTGGTGAGGGAACAGAGAAAAAAGCTCATTTAGGACCTGAACTTACGAAGGGGGTAGGCAGCTGTATATCAGGGAGTAAACCTTCTGAGAATAAAAACAGCTGGAGTTTGTTAAGGTAATTACACAGGGGAAAGGATAATGTAGTGGAAACTGCTCAGAAGAATCTGATTTGTGGTGAGGGGAGAGAGATAAAAGCTCATTTAGGAACGAAATGAACATGCTGCGTAGGTAGCTGTTTATGAGTAAATATCTCCACTGAGATTAAGAAAAGCAGTAGCTTAATAAATAAAGTACTTCCTGGTATGGTTACTGTACTGGTAACTCCCCAAAAGAATCTGGATTGTGGTGAGGGAACAGAGAAAAAAGCTCATTTAGGACCTGCACTTACGAAGGGGGTAGGCAGCTGTATATCAGGGAGTAAACCTTCTGAGAATAAAAACAGCTGGAGCTTGTTAAGGTTATTTCACAGGGGAAAGGATAATGTACTGGGAACTCCTCAGAAGAATCTGATTTGTGGTTAGGGGAGAGAGATAAAAGCTCATTTAGGAACGACATGAACATGCTGCGTAAGTAGCTGTTTATCAGTGAATATCTCCACTGAGATTAAGAAAAGCAGTAGCTTAATAAATGAAGTACTTCCTGGTATGGTTACTGTACTGGTAACTCCCCAAAAGAATCTGGATTGTGGTGAGGGAACAGAGAAATAAGCTCATTTAGGACCTGCACTTACGAAGGGGGTAGGCAGCTGTATATCAGGAAGTAAACCTTCTGAGAATAAAAACAGCTGGAGCTTGTTAAGGTATTTACACAGGGGAAAGGATAATGTACTGGGAACTCCTCAGAAGAATCTGATTTGTGGTGAGGGGAGAGAGATAAAAGCTCATTTAGGAACGGCATGAACATGCTGCGTAGGTAGCTGTTTATCAGTAAATATCTCCACTGAGATTAAGAAAAGCAGTAGCTTAATAAATTAAGCACTTCCTGGTATGGTTACTGTACTGGTAACTCCCCAAAAGAATCTGGATTGTGGTGAGGGAAGAGAGAAAAAAGATCATTTAGGACCTGCACTTACAAAGGGGGTAGGCAGCTGTATATCAGGGAGTAAACCTATTGAGAATAAACACAGCTGGAGCTTGTTAAGGTAATTACACAGGGGAAAGGATAATGTACTGGGAACTCGTCAGAAGAATCTGATTTGTGGTGAGGGGAGAGAGATAAAAGCTCATTTAGGAACGACATGAACATGCTGCGTCGGTAGCTGCTTATCAGTAAATATCTCCAATGAGATTAAGAAAAGCAGTAGTTTAATAATTTAAGTAGTTCCTGGTATGGTTACTGTACTGGTAACTCCCCAAAAGAATCTGGATTGTGGTGAGGGAACAGAGAAAAAAGCTCATTTAGGAACGACATGAACATACTGTGTACATAGCTGTTTATCAGTAAATATCTCCACTGAGATTAATAAAAGCAGTAGCTTAATAAATTAAAAACTTCCTGGTATGGTTACTGTACTGGTAACTCCCCAAAAGAGTCTGGATTGTGCTGAGGCAACAGAGAAAAAAGCTCATTTAGGACCTGCACTTACGAAGGGGGTAGGCAGCTGTATATCAGGGAGTAAACCTTCTGAGAATAAAAACAGCTGGAGCTTGTTAAGGTAATTACACAAGGAAAGGATAATATACTGGGAACTCCTCAGAAGAATCTGATTTGTGGTGAGGGGAGAGAGATAAATGCTCATTTAGGAACGACATGTACATGCTTCGTACGTAGCTGTTTATCAGTAAATATCTACACTGAGATTAAGAAAAGCAGTAGGTTAATAAATTAAGTACTTCCTGCTATGGATACTGTACTGGTAACTCCCCAAATGAATCTGGATTGTGGTGAGGGAACAGAGAAAAAAGCTCATTTAGGACCTGCACTTAGGAAAGGGGTAGGCAGCTGCATATCAGGGAGTAAACCTTCTGAGAATAAAAACAGCTGGAGCTTGTTAAGGTAATTACACAGGGGAATGGAGAATGTACTGGGAACTCCTCAGAAGATTCTGATTTGTGGTGAGGGGAGAGAGATAAAAGCTCATTTGTAACGACATGAACATACTGTGTAGGTAGATGTTTATCAGTAAATATCTCCACTGAGTATAAGAAAAGCAGTAGCTTAATAAATTAAGTACTTCCTGGTATGGTTACTGTACTGGTAACTCCCCAAAAGAATCTAGATTGTGGTGAGGGAACGGAGAAAAAAGCTCATTTATGAGCTGCACTTACGAAGGTGGTAGGCAGCTGTATATCAGGAGTACCGATTCTGAGAATAAAAATAGCTGGAGCTTGTTAAGGTAATTACACAGGGGAAAGGATAATGTACTGGGAACTCCTCAGAAGAATCTGATTTGTGGTGAGGGGAGAGAGATAAAAGCTCATTTAGGAACGACATGAACATGCTGCATCCGTAGCTGTTTATCAGTAAATATCTCCACTGAGATTAAGAAAAGCAGTAGCTTAATAAATTAAGTACTTCCCAGTATGGATACTGTACTGGTACCTCCCCAAAAAGAATCTGGATTGTGGTGAGGGAACAGAGAAAAAAGCTCATTTAGGAACGACATGAACATGCTGCGTAGGTAGCTGTTTATCAGTAAATATCTCCAATGAGATTAAGAAAAGCAGTAGTTTAATAATTTAAGTAGTTCCTGGTATGGTTACTGTACTGGTAAATCCCCAAAAGAATCTGGATTGTGGTGAGGGAACAGAGAAAAAAGCTCATTTAGGACCTGCACTTACGAATGGGTAGGCAGCTGTATATCAGGGAGTAAACCTTCTGAGAATAAAAGCAGCTGGAGCTTGTTAAGGTAATTACAGAGGGGAAAGGATAATGTACTGGGAACTCCTCAGAAGAATCTGATTTGTGGTGATGGGAGAGAGATAAAAGCTCGTTTAGGAACGACATGAACATGCTGCGTAGGTAGCTGTTATCAGTAAATATCTCCACTGAGATTAAGAAAAGCAGTAGCTTAATAAATTAAGTACTTCCTGGTATGGTTACTGTACTGGTAACTCTCCAAAAGAATCTGGATTGTGGTGAGGGAGCAGAGAAAAAAGCTCATTTAGGACCTACACTTACGAAGGGGGTAGGCAGCTGTATATCGTGGAGTAAACCTTCTGAGAGTAAAAACAGCTGGAGCTTGTTAAGGTAATTACACAGGAGCAAGGATAATATACTGGGAACTCCTCAGAAGAATCTGATTTGTGGTGAGGGGAGAGAGACAAAAGTTCATTTAAGAACGACATGAACATGCGGCATACGTAGCTGTTTATCAGTAAATATCTCCACTGAGATTAAGAAAAGCAGTAGCTTAATAAATTAAGTACTTCCTGGTATGGTTACTGTACTGGTAACTCCCCAAAAGAATCTGGATTGTGGTGAGGGAACAGAGAAAAAAGCTCATTTATGACCTGCACTTACGAAGGTGGTAGGCAGTTGTATATCAGGGAGTAAACCTTCTGAGAATAAAAACAGCTGGAGCTTGTTAAGGTAATTACACAGGAGAAAGGATAATGTACTGGGAACTCGTCAGAAGAATCTGATTTGTGGTGAGGGGAGAGAGATAAACGCTCATTTAGGAACGACATGAACATGCTGCGTAGGTAGCTGTTTATCAGTAAATATCTCCACTGAGATTAAGAAAAGCAGTAGCTTAATAAATGAAGTACTTCCTGGTATGGTTACTGTACTGGTAACTCCCCAAAAGAATCTGCATTGTGGTGAGGGAACAGAGAAATAAGCTCATTTAGGACCTGCACTTACGAAGGGGGTAGGCAGCTGTATATCAGGAAGTAAACCTTCTGAGAATAAAAACAGCTGGAGCTTGTTAAGTTATTTACACAGGGGAAAGGATAATGTACTGGGAACTCCTCAGAAGAATCTGATTTGTGGTGAGGGGAGAGAGATAAAAGCTCATTTAGGAACGGCATGAACATGCTGCATAGGTAGCTGTTTATCAGTAAATATCTCCACTGAGATTAAGAAAAGCAGAAGCTTAATAAATTAAGCACTTCCTGGTATGGTTACTGTACTGGTAACTCCCCAAAAGAATCTGGATTGTGGTGAGGGAAGAGAGAAAAAAGATCATTTAGGACCTGCACTTACAAAGGGGGTAGGCAGCTGTATATCAGGGAGTAAACCTATTGAGAATAAACACAGCTGGAGCTTGTTAAGGTAATTACACAGGGGAAAGGATAATGTACTGGGAACTCGTCAGAAGAATCTGATTTGTGGTGAGGGGAGAGAGAAAAGCTCATTTAGGAACGACATGAACATGCTGCGTCGGTAGCTGCTTATCAGTAAATATCTCCAATGAGATTAAGAAAAGCAGTAGTTTAATAATTTAAATAGTTCCTGGTATGGTTACTGTACTGGTAACTCCCCAAAAGAATCTGGATTGTGGTGAGGGAACAGAGAAAAAAGCTCATTTAGGAACGACATGAACATACTGTGTACATAGCTGTTTATCAGTAAATATCTCCACTGAGATTAATAAAAGCAGTAGCTTAATAAATTAAGAACTTCCTGGTATGGTTACTGTACTGGTAACTCCCCAAAAGAGTCTGGATTGTGCTGAGGCAACAGAGAAAAAAGCTCATTTAGGACCTGCACTTACGAAGGGGGTAGGCAGCTGTATATCAGGGAGTAAACCTTCTGAGAATAAAAACAGCTGGAGCTTGTTAAGGTAATTACACAAGGAAAGGATAATATACTGGGAACTCCTCAGAAGAATCTGATTTGTGGTGAGGGGAGAGAGATAAATACTCATTTAGGAACGACATGTACATGCTGCGTACGTAGCTGTTTATCAGTAAATATCTCCACTGAGATTAAGAAAAGCAGTAGCTTCATAAATTACGTACTTCCTGCTATGGATACTGTACTGGTAACTCCCCAAATGAATCTGGATTGTGGTGAGGGAACAGAGAAAAAAGCTCATTTAGGACTGCACTTACGAAGGGGGTAGGCAGCTGTATATCAGGGAGTAAACCTTCTGAGAATAAAAACAGCTGGAGCTTGTTAAGGTAATTACACAGGGGAAAGGATAATGTACTGGAAACTCCTCAGAAGAATCTGATTTGTGGTGAGGGAGAGAGATAAAAGCTCATTTAGGAACGACTTGAACATGCTGCGAAGGTAGCTGTTTATCAGTAAATATCTCCACTGAGATTAAGAAAAGCAGTAGCTTAATAAATTAAGTACTTCCTGGTATGGTTACTGTACTGGTAACTTCCCAATAGAATCTGGATTGTGGTGAGGGAACAGAGAAAAAAGCCCATTTAGGACCTGTACTTACGAAGGGGGTAGGCAGCTGTATATCAGGGAGTAAACCTTATGAGAATAAAAACAGCTGGATCCTGTTAAGGTAATTACACAGGGGAAAGGATAAAGTACTGGGAACTCCTCAGAAGAATCTGATTTGTGGTGCGGGGAGAGAGATAAAAGCTCATTTAGGAACGACATGAACATGCTGCGTAGGTAGCTGTTTATCAGTAAATATCTCCACTGAGATTAAGAAAAGCAGTAGCTTAATAAATTAAGTACTTCCTGGTATGGTTACTGTACTGGTAACTCCCCAAAAGAATCTGGATTGTGGTGAGGGAACAGAGAAACAAGCTCATTTAGGACCTGCACTTATGAAGGGGTAGGCAGCTGTATATCAGGGAGTAAACCTTCTGAGAATAAAAACAGCTGGAGCTTGTTAAGGTAATTACACAGGGGAAAGGATAATGTACTGGGAACTCCTCAGAAGAATCTGATTTGTGGTGAGGGAGAGAGATAAAAGCTCATTTAGGAACGACATGAACCTGCTGCGTAGGAAGCTGTTTATCAGTAAATATCTCCACTGAGATTAAGAAAAGCAGTAGCTTAATAAATTAAGTACTTCCTGATATGGTTACTGTACTGGTAACTCCCCAAAGAATCTGGATTGTGGTGAGGGAACAGAGAAAAAAGCTCATTCAGGACCTGCACTTACGAAGGGGGTAGGCAGCAGTATATCAGGGAGTAAACCTTCTGAGAATAAAAACAGCTGGAGCATGGTAAGGTAATTACACAGGGGAAAGGATAATGTACTGGAACTCCTCAGAAGAATCTGATTTGTGGTGAGGGGAGAGAGATAAAAGCTCATTTAGGAACAACATGAACATGCTGCGTAGGTAGCTGTTTATCAGTACATATCTCCACTGAGATTAAGAAAAGCAGTAGCTTAATAAATTACGTACTTCCTGGTATGGTTACTGTACTGGTAACTCCCTAAAAGAATCTGGATGTGGTGAGGGAACAGAGAAAAAAGCTCATTTAGGTCCTGCACTTACGAAGGGTGTAGGCAGCTGTATATCAGGGAGTAAAACTTCTGAGAATAAAAACAGCTGGAGCTTGTTAAGGTAATTACACAGGGGATAGGATAATGTACTGGCAACTCCTCAGAAGAATCTGATTTGTGGTGAGGGGAGAGAGAAAAAAGCTCATTTAGGAACGACATGAACATGTTGCGGAGGTAGCTGTTTATCAGAAAATATCTCCACTGAGATTAAGAAAAGCAGTAGCTTAATAAATTAAGTACTTCCTGGTATGGTTACTGTACTGGTAACTCCCCAAAAGAATCTGGATTGTGGTGAGAGAACAGAGAATAAAGCTCATTTAGGACCTGCACTTACGAAGGGGGTAGGCAGCAGTATATCAGGGAGTAAACCTTCTGAGAATAAAAAACAGCTGGAGCTTGTTAAGGTAATTACACAGGGGAAAGGATAATGTACTGGGAACTCCTCAGAAGAATCTGATTTGTGGTGAGGGGAGAGAGATAAATGCTCATTTAGGAACGACATGAACATGCTGCGTAGGTAGCTGTTTATCAGTAAATATCTCCACTGAGATTAAGAAAAGCAGTAGCTTAACAAATTAAGTACTTCCTGGTATGGTTACTGTACTGGTAACTCCCCAAAAGAATCTGGATTGTGGTGAGGGAACAGAGAAAAAAGCTCATTTAGGACCTGCACTTACGAAGGGTGTAGGCAGCTGTATATCAGGGAGTAAATTCTGAGAATAAAAAACAGCTGGAGCTTGTTAAGGTAATTACACAGGGGAAACGAAAATGTACTGGGAACACCTCAGAACAATCTGATTTGTCGTGAGGGGAGAGAGATAAAAGCTCATTTTGGAACGACATGAACATGCTGCGTAGGTAGCTGTTTATCAGTAAATATCTCCACTGAGATTAAGAAAAGCAGTAGCTTAATAAATTAGTACTTCCTGGTACGGTTACTGTACTGGTAACTCCCCAAAAGAATCTGGATTGTGGTGAGGGAACAGAGAAAAAAGCTCATTTAGGACCTGCACTTACGAAGGGGGTAGGCAGCTGTATATCAGGGAGTAAAGCTTCTGAGAATAAAAACAGCTGGAGCTTGTTAAGGTAATTACACAGGGGAAAGGATAATGTACTGGGAACTCCTCAGAAGAATCTGATTTGTAGTGAGGGGAGAGAAATAAAGCTCATTTAAGAACGACATGAACATGCTGCGTAGGTAGCTGTTTATCATTAAATATCTCCACTGAGATTAAGAAAAGCAGTAGCTTAATAAATTAAGTACTTCCTGGTATGGTTACTGTACTGGTACCTCCCCAAAAGAATCTGGATTGTGGTGAGGGAACAGAGAAAAAAGCTCATTTAGGACCTGCACTTACGAAGGGGTAGGCAGCTGTACATCAGGGAGTAAACCTTCTGAGAATAAAAACAGCTGGAGCTTGTTAAGGTAATTACACAGGGGAAAGGATAATGTACTGGGAACTCCTCAGAAGAATCTGATTTGTGGTGAGGGGAGAGAGATAAAAGCTCATTTAGGAACGACAGGAACATGCTGCGTAGGTAGCTGTTTATCAGTAAATATCTCCACTGAGATTAAGAAAAGCAGTAGCTTAATAAATTAAGTACTTCTTGGTATGGTTACTGTACTGGTAACTCCCCAAAAGAATCTGGATTGTGTTGAGTTAACAGAGAAAAAAGCTCATTTAGGACATGCAGTTACGAAGGGGGTAGGCAGCAGTATATCAGGGAGTAAACCTTCTGAGATAAAAACAGCTGGAGTTTGTTAAGGTAATTACACAGGGGAAAGGATAATGTACTGGTAACTCCTCAGAAGAATCTGATTTGTGGTGAGGGGAGAGAGATAAAAGCTCATTTAGGAACGACATGAACATGCTGCGTAGGTAGCTGTTTATCAGTACATATCTACACTGAGATTAAGAAAAGCAGTAGCTTAATAAATTACGGACTTCCTGGTATGGTTACTGTACTGGTAACTCCCTAAAAGAATCTGGATGTGGTGAGGGAACTGAGAAAAAAGCTCATTTAGGTCCTGCACTTACGAAGGGGGTAGGCAGGTGTATATCAGGGAGTAAACCTTCTGAGAATAAAAAACAGCTGGAGCTTGTTAAGGTAATTACACAGGGGATAGGATAATGTACTGGGAACTCCTCAGAAGGATCTGATTTGTGGTGAGGGGAGAGAGATAAAAGCTCATTTAGGAACGACATGAACATGCTGCGTAGGTAGCTGTTTATCAGAAAATATCTCCACTGAGATTAAGAAAAGGAGTAGCTTAATAAATTAAGTACTTCCTGGTATGGTTACTGTACTGGTAACTCCCCAAAAGAATCTGGATTGTGGTGAGAGAACAGAGAATAAAGCTCAGTTAGGACCTGCACTTACGAAGGGGGTAGGCAGCAGTATATCAGGGAGTAAACCTTCTGAGAATAAAAACAGCTGGAGCTTGTTAAGGTAATTACACAGTGGAACGGATAATGTACTGGGAACTCCTCAGAAGAATCTGATTTCTGGTGAGGGGAGAGAGATAAAAGCTCATTTAGGAACGACATGAACATGCTGCGTAGGTAGCTGTTTATCAGTAAATATCTCCACTGAGATTAAGAAAAGCAGTAACTTAATAAATTAAGTACTTCCTGGTATGGTTACTGTACTGGTAACTCCCCAAAAGAATCTGGATTGTGGTGAGGGAACAGAGAAGAAAGCTCATTTAGGACCTGCACTTACGAATGGGTAGGCAGCTGTATATCAGGGAGTAAACCTTCGAAGAGTAAAAACAGCTGGAGCTTGTTAAGGTAATTACACAGGGGAAAGGATAATGTACTGGGAACTCTTCAGAAGAATCTGATTTGTGGTGAGAGAGAGAAAAAAGCTCATTTAGGAACGAGATGTACATGCTGCGTATGTAGCTGTTTATCAGTAAATATCTCCACTGAGATTAAGAAAAGCAGTAGCTTAATAAATTAAGTACTTCCTGGTATGGTTACTGTACTGGTAACTCCCAAAATAATCTGGATTGTGGTGAGGGAACAGAGAAAAAAGCTCATTTAGGACATGCACTTACGAAGGGGGTAGGCAGCTGTATATCAGCGAGTTACCATTCTGAGAATAATAACAGCTGGAGCTTGTTAAGGTAATTACACAGGGGAAAGGATAATGTACTGGAACTCCTCAGAAGAATCTGATTTGTGGTGAGGGGAGAGAGATAAAAGCTCATTTAGGAACGACATGAGCATGCTGCGTAGGTAGCTGTTTATCAGTAAATATCTCCACTGAGATTAAGAAAAGCAGTAGCTTAATAAATTAAGTACTTCCTGGTATGGTTACTGTACTGGTAACTCCCCAAAAGAATCTGGATTGTGGTGAGGGAACAGAGAAAAAAGCTCATTTAGGACCTGCACTTACGAATGGGTAGGCAGCTGTATATCAGGGAGTATCGATTCTGAGAATAAAAACAGCTGGAGCTTGTTAAGGTAATTACACAGGGGAAAGGATAATGTACTGGGAACTCCTCAGAAGAATCTGATTTGTGGTGAGGGGAGAGAGATAAAAGCTCATTTAGGAACGACATGAACATGCTGCGTAGGTAGCTGTTTATCAGTAAATATCTACACTGAGATTAAGAAAAGCAGTAGCTTAATAAATTAAGTACTTCCTGGTATGGTTACTGTACTGGTAACTCCCCAAAAGAATCTGGATTGTGGTGAGGGAACAGAGAAAAAAGCTCATTTAGGACCTGCACTTACGAAGGGGGTAGGCAGCTGTATATCAGGGAGTATCGATTCTGAGAATAAAAAACAGCTGGAGCTTGTTAAGGTAATTACACAGGGGAAAGGATAATGTACTGGAACTCCTCAGAAGAATCTGATTTGTGGTGAGGGGAGAGAGATAAAAGCTCATTTAGGAACGACATGAACATGCTGCGTAGGTAGCTGTTTATCAGTAAATATCTCCACTGAGATTAATAAAAAGCAGTAGCTTAATAAATTAAGTACTTCCTGGTATAGTTACTGTACTGGTAACTCCCCAAAAGAATCTGGATTGTGGTGAGGGGAACAGAGAAAAAAGCTCATTTAAGACCTGCACTTACGAAGGGGGTAGGCAGCTGTATATCAGGGAGTATCGATTCTGAGAATAAAAACAGCTGGAGCTTGTTAAGGTAATTACACAGGGGAAAGGATAACGTACTGGGATCTCCACATAAGAATCTGATTTGTGGTGAGGGGAGAGAGATAAAAGCTCATTTAGGAACGACATGAACATGCTGCGTAGGTAGCTGTTTATCAGTAAATATCTCCACTGAGATTAAGAAAAGCAGTAGCTTAATAAATTAAGTACTTCCTGGTATGGCTACTGTATGGGTAACTCCCAAAAGAATCTGGATTGTGGTGAGGGAACAGAGAAAAAAGCTCATTTTGGAACGACATGAACATGCTGCATACGTAGCTGTTTATCAGTAAATATCTCCACTGAGATTAAGAAAAGCAGTATCTTAATAAATTAAGTACTTCCTGGTATGGATACTGTAACTGGTAATGCCCAAAAGAATCTGGATTGTGGTGAGGAAACAGAGAAAAAAGCTCATTTAGGAACGACATGAACATGCTGCGTAGGTAGCTGTTTATCAGTAAATATCTCCACTGAGATTAAGAAAAGCAGTAGCTTAATAAATTAAGTACTTCCTGGTATGGTTACTGTACTGGTAACTCCCCAAAAGAATCTGATTGTGGTGAGGGAACAGAGAAAAAAGCTCATTTAGGACCTGCACTTACGAAGGGGGTAGGCAGCTGTATATCAGGGAGTAAACCTTCGGAGAATAAAAACAGCTAGCTTGTTAAGGTAATTACACAGGGGAAAGGATAATGTACTGGGAACTCCTCAGAAGAATCTGATTTGTGGTGAGGGGAGAGAGATAAAAGCTCATTTAGGAACGACATGAACATGCTGCGTAGGTAGCTGTTTATCAGTAAATACATCCACTGAGATTAAGAAAATCAGTAGCTTAATAAATTAAGTACTTCCTGGTATGGTTACTGTACTGGTAACTGCCCAAAAGAATCTGGATTGTGGTGAGGGAACAGAGAAAAAAGCTCATTTAGGACCTGCACTTACGAAGGGGGTAGGCAGCTTTATATCAGCGAGTAAACATTCTGGGAATAATAACAGCTGGAGCTTGTTAAGGTAATTACACAGGGGAAAGGATATGTACTGGGAACTCCTCAGAAGAATCTGATTGTGGTGACGGGAGAGAGATAA
This sequence comes from Perognathus longimembris pacificus, assembly GCF_023159225.1. Classification (NCBI taxonomy): domain Eukaryota; kingdom Metazoa; phylum Chordata; class Mammalia; order Rodentia; family Heteromyidae; genus Perognathus; species Perognathus longimembris. Next base: position 18,865 of record NW_025957196.1, on the reverse strand, counting down.
AAGCTCATTTAGGAACGACATGAACATGCTGTAGGTAGCTGTTCATCAGTAAATATCTCCACTGAGATTAAGAAAAGCAGTAGCTTAATAAATTAAGTACTTCCTGGTATGGTTACTGTACTGGTAACTCCCCAAAAGAATCTGGATTGTGGTGAGGGAACAGATCAAAAAGCTCATTTATGAGCTGCACTTACGAAGGGGGTAGGCAGCTGTATATCAGGGAGTATCGATTCTGAGAATAAAAACAGCTGGAGCTTGTTAAGGTAATTCCACATGGCAAAGGATAATGTACTGGAACTCCTCAGAAGAATCTGATTTGTGGTGAGGGGAGAGAGATAAAAGCTCATTTAGGAACGACATGAACATGCTGCATACGTAGCTGTTTATCAGTATATATCTACACTGAGATTAAGAAAAGCTGTAGCTTAATAAATTAAGTATTTCCTGGTATGGATACTGTACTGGTAACTCTCCAAAAGAATCTGGATTGTGGTGAGGGAACAGAGAAAAATGCTCATTTAGGAACGAGATGTACATGCTGCGTATGTAGCTGTTTATCAGTAAATATCTCCACTGATATTAAGAAAAGCAGTAGCTTAAAAAATTAAGTATTTCTTGGTATGGTTACTGTACTGGTAACGCCCAAAAGAATCTGGATTGTGGTGAGGGAACAGAGAAAAAAGCTCATTTAGGACCTGCACTTACGTAGGGGGTAGGCAGCTGTATATCAGGGAGTAAACGTTCTGAGAATAAAAACAGCTGGAGCTTGTTAAGGTAATTACACAGGGGAAAGGATAATGTACTGGGAACTCCTCAGAAGAATCTGATTTGTGGTGAGGGGAGAGAGATAAAAGCTCATTTAGGAACGACATGAACATGCTGCGTAGGTAGCTGTTTATCAGTAAATACATCCACTGAGATTAAGAAAATCAGTAGCTTAATAAATTAAGTACTTCCTGGTATGGTTACTGTACTGGTAACTCCCCAAAAGAATCTGGATTGTGGTGAGGGAACAGAGAAAAAAGCTCATTTAGGACCTGCACTTACGAAGGGGGTAGGCAGCTTTATATCAGCGAGTAAACATTCTGAGAATAATAATAGCTGGAGCTTCTTAAGGTAATTACACAGGGAAAGGATAATGTACTGGGAACTCCTCAGAAGAATCTGATTTGTGGTGAGGGGAGAGAGATAAAAGCTCATTTAGGAACGACATGAACATGCTGCATACGTAGCTGTTTATCAGTATATATCTCCACTGAGATTAAGAAAAGCAGTAGCTTAATAAATTAAGTATTTCCTGGTATGGATACTGTACTGGTAACTCCCCAAAAGAATCTGGATTGTGGTGAGGGAACATAGAAAAAAGCTCATTTAGGAACGACATGAACATGTTGCGTAGGTAGCTGTTTATCAGTAAATAAATCCACTAATATTAAGAAAAGCAGTAGCTTAATAAATTAAGTACTTCCTGGTATGGTTACTGTACTGGTAACTCCCCAAAAGAATCTGGATTGTGGTGAGGGAACAGAGAAAAAAGCTCATTTAGGACCTGCACTTACGAAGCGGGTACGCAGCTGTATATCAGGGAGTATCGATTCTGAGAATAAAAACAGCTGGAGCTTGTTAAGGTAATTACACAGGGGAAAGGATAATGTACTGGGAACTCCTCAGAAGAATCTGATTTGTGGTGAGGGGAGAGAGATAAAAGCTCATTTAGGAACGACATGACCTTGCTGTGTAGGTAGCTGTTTATCAGTAAATATCTCCACTGAGATTAAGAAAAGCAGTAGCTTAATAAATTAAGTACTTCCTGGTATGGTAACTGTACTGGTAACTCCACAAAAGAATTTGGATTGTGGTGAGGGAACAGAGAAAAAAGCTCATTTAGGACCTGCACTTACGAAGGGGTAGGCAGCTGTATATTAGGGAGTAAACCCTCTGAGAATAAAAACAGCTGGAGATGTTAAGGTAATTACACAGGGGAAAGGATAATGTACTGGGAACTCCTCAGAAGAATCTGATTTGTGGTGAGGGGAGAGAGATAAAAGCTCATTTAGGAACGACATGAACATGCTGCGTAGGTAGCTGTTTATCAGTAAATATCTACACTGAGATTAAGAAAAGCAGTAGCTTAATAAATTAAGTACTTCCTGGTATGGTTACTGTACTGGTAACTCCCCAAAAGAATCTGGATTGTGGTGAGGGAACAGAGAAAAAAGCTCATTTAGGACCTGCACTTACGAAGGGGGTAGGCAGCTGTATATCAGGGAGTATCGATTCTGAGAATAAAAACAGCTGGAGCTTGTTAAGGTAATTACACAGGGGAAAGGATAATGTACTGGGAACTCCTCAGAAGAATCTGATTTGTGGTGAGGGGAGAGAGATAAAAGCTCATTTAGGAACGACATGAACATGCTGCGTATGTAGCTGTTTATCAGTAAATATCTCCACTGAGATTAAGAAAAGCAGTAGCTTAATAAATTAAGTACTTCCTGGTATAGTTACTGTACTGGTAACTCCCCAAAAGAATCTGGATTGTGGTGAGGGAACAGAGAAAAAAGCTCATTTAAGACCTGCACTTACGAAGGGGGTAGGCAGCTGTATATCAGGGAGTATCGATTCTGAGAATAAAAACAGCTGGAGCTTGTTAAGGTAATTACACAGGGGAAAGGATAATGTACTGGGATCTCCACATAAGAATCTGATTTGTGGTGAGGGGAGAGAGATAAAAGCTCATTTAGGAACGACATGAACATGCTGCGTAGGTAGCTGTTTATCAGTAAATATCTCCACTGAGATTAAGAAAAGCAGTAGCTTAATAAATTAAGTACTTCCTGGTATGGCTACTGTATGGGTAACTCCCCCAAAAGAATCTGGATTGTGGTGAGGGAACAGAGAAAAAAGCTCATTTTGGAACGACATGAACATGCTGCATACGTAGCTGTTTATCAGTAAATATCTCCACTGAGATTAAGAAAAGCAGTATCTTAATAAATTAAGTACTTCCTGGTATGGATACTGTAACTGGTAATGCCCAAAAGAATCTGGATTGTAGTGAGGAAACAGAGAAAAAAGCTCATTTAGGAACGACATGAACATGCTGCGTAGGTAGCTGTTTATCAGTAAATATCTCCACTGAGATTAAGAAAAGCAGTAGCTTAATAAATTAAGTACTTCCTGGTATGGTTACTGTACTGGTAACTCCCCAAAAGAATCTGGATTGTGGTGAGGGAACAGAGAAAAAAGCTCATTTAGGACCTGCACTTACGAAGGGGGTAGGCAGCTGTATATCAGGGAGTAAACCTTCGGAGAATAAAAACAGCTGGAGCTTGTTAAGGTAATTACACAGGGGAAAGGATAATGTACTGGGAACTCCTCAGAAGAATCTGATTTGTGGTGAGGGGAGAGAGATAAAAGCTCATTTAGGAACGACATGAACATGCTGCGTAGGTAGCTGTTTATCAGTAAATACATCCACTGAGATTAAGAAAATCAGTAGCTTAATAAATTAAGTACTTCCTGGTATGGTTACTGTACTGGTAACTCCCCAAAAGAATCTGGATTGTGGTGAGGGAACAGAGAAAAAAGCTCATTTAGGACCTGCACTTACGAAGGGGGTAGGCAGCTTTATATCAGCGAGTAAACATTCTGGGAATAATAACAGCTGGAGCTTGTTAAGGTAATTACACAGGGGAAAGGATAATGTACTGGGAACTCCTCAGAAGAATCTGATTTGTGGTGACGGGAGAGAGATAAAAGCTCATTTAGGAACGACATGAACATGCTGCGTAGGTAGCTGTTTATCAGTATATATCTCCACTGAGATTAAGAAAAGCTGTAGCTTAATAAATTAAGTATTTCCTGGTATGGATACTGTACTGGTAACTCTCCAAAAGAATCTGGATTGTGGTGAGGGAACAGAGAAAAATGCTCATTTAGGAACGAGATGTACATGCTGCGTATGTAGCTGTTTATCAGTAAATATCTCCACTGATATTAAGAAAAGCAGTAGCTTAATAAATTAAGTATTTCTTGGTATGGTTACTGTACTGGTAACGCCCAAAAGAATCTGGATTGTGGTGAGGGAACAGAGAAAAAAGCTCATTTAGGACCTGCACTTACGTAGGGGGTAGGCAGCTGTATATCAGGGAGTAAACCTTCTGAGAATAAAAACAGCTGGAGCTTGTTAAGGTAATTACACAGGGGAAAGGATAATGTACTGGGAACTCCTCAGAAGAATCTGATTTGTGGTGAGGGGAGAGAGATAAAAGCTCATTTAGGAACGACATGAACATGCTGCGTAGGTAGCTGTTTATCAGTAAATACATCCACTGAGATTAAGAAAATCAGTAGCTTAATAAATTAAGTACTTCCTGGTATGGTTACTGTACTGGTAACTCCCCAAAAGAATCTGGATTGTGGTGAGGGAACAGAGAAAAAAGCTCATTTAGGACCTGCACTTACGAAGGGGGTAGGCAGCTTTATATCAGCGAGTAAACATTCTGAGAATAATAATAGCTGGAGCTTCTTAAGGTAATTACACAGGGGAAAGGATAATGTACTGGGAACTCCTCAGAAGAATCTGATTTGTGGTGAGGGGAGAGAGATAAAAGCTCATTTAGGAACAACATGAACATGCTGCATACGTAGCTGTTTATCAGTATATATCTCCACTGAGATTAAGAAAAGCAGTAGCTTAATAAATTAAGTATTTCCTGGTATGGATACTGTACTGGTAACTCCCCAAAAGAATCTGGATTGTGGTGAGGGAACATAGAAAAAAGCTCATTTAGGAACGACATGAACATGTTGCGTAGGTAGCTGTTTATCAGTAAATGTCTCCACTAATATTAAGAAAAGCAGTAGCTTAATAAATTAAGTACGTCCTGGTATGGTTACTGTACTGGTAACTCCCCAAAAGAATCTGGATTGTGGTGAGGGAACAGAGAAAAAAGCTCATTTTGGACCTGCACTTACGAAGCGGGTACGCAGCTGTATATCAGGGAGTATCGATTCTGAGAATAAAAACAGCTGGAGCTTGTTAAGGTAATTACACAGGGGAAAGGATAATGTACTGGGAACTCCTCAGAAGAATCTGATTTGCGGTGAGGGGAGAGAGATAAAAGCTCATTTAGGAACGAAATGACCTTGCTGTGTAGGTAGCTGTTTATCAGTAAATATCTCCACTGAGATTAAGAAAAGCAGTAGCTTAATAAATTAAGTACTTCCTGGTATGGTTACTGTACTGGTAACTCCACAAAAGAATTTGGATTGTGGTGAGGGAACAGAGAAAAAAGCTCATTTAGGACCTGCACTTACGAAGGGGTAGGCAGCTGTATATTAGGGAGTAAACCCTCTGCGAATAAAAACAGCTGGAGCTTGTTAAGGTAATTACACAGGGGAAAGGATAATGTACTGGGAACTCCTCAGAAGAATCTGATTTGTGGTGAGGGGAGAGAGATAAAAGCTCATTTAGGAACGACATGAACATGCTGCGTAGGTAGCTGTTTATCAGTAAATATCTCCACTGAGATTAAGAAAAGCAGTAGCTTAATAAATTAAGTACTTCCTGGTATGGTTACTGTACTGGTAACTCCCCAAAAGAATCTGGATTGTGGTGAGGGAACAGAGAAAAAAGCTCATTTAGGACCTGCACTCTCGAAGGGGGTAGGCAGCTGTATATCAGGGAGTAAACCTTCTGAATAAAAACAGCTGGTGCTTGTTAAGGTAATTACACAGGGGAAAGGATAATGTACTGGGAACTCCTCAGAAGAATCTGATTTGTAGGGAGGGGAGAGAGATAAAAGCTCATTTAAGAACGACATGAACATGCTGCGTAGGTAGCTGTTTATCAGTAAATATCTCCACTGAGATTAAGAAAAGCAGTAGCTTAGTAAATTAAGTACTTACTGGTACGGTTACTGTACTGGTATCTCCCCAAAAGAATCTGGATTGTGGTGAGGGAACAGAGAAAAAAGCTCATTTAGAACCTGCACATACCAAGGGAGTAGGCAGCTGTATATCAGGGAGTAAACCTTCTGAAAATAAAAACAGCTGGAGCTTGTTAAGGTAATTATACAGGGGAAAGGATAATGTACTGGGAACTCCTCAGAAGAATCTGATTTATGGTGAGGGGAGAGAGATAAAACTCATTTAGGAACGACATGAACATGATGCGTAGGTAGCTGTTTATCAGTAAATATCTCCACTGAGATGAAGAAAAGCAGGAGCTTAATAAATTAAGTACTTCCTGGTACGGATACTGTACTGGTAACTCCCCAAAAGAATCTGGATTGTGGTGAGGGAACATAGAAAAAAGCTCATTTAGGACCTGCACTTACGATGGGGGTAGGCAGCTGTATATCAGGGAGTAAACCTTCGGAGAATAAAAACAGCTGGAGCTTGTTAAGGTAATTACACAGGGGAAAGGATAATGTACTGGGAACTCCTCAGAAGAATCTGATTTGTGGTGAGGGGAGAGAGATAAAAGCTCATATAGGAACGACATGAACATGCAGCGTAGGTAGCTGTTTATCAGTAAATATCTCCACTGAGATTAAGAAAAGCAGTAGCTTAATAAATTAAGTACTTCCTGGTATGGTTACTGTACTGGTAACTCCCCAAAAGAATCTGGATTGTGGTGAGGGAACAGAGAAAAAATCTCATTTAGGACCTGCACTTACGAAGGGGGTAGGCAGCTGTATATCAGGGAGTAAACCTTCTGAGAATAAAAACAGTTGGAGCTTGTTAAGGTAATTACACAGTGGAAAGGATAATGTACTGGGAACTCCTCAGAAGAATCTGATTTGTGGTGAGGGGAGAGAGAAAAAAGCTCATTTAGGAACGACATGAACATGCTGCGTAGGTAGCTGTTTATCAGTAAATATCTCCACTGAGATTAAGAAAATCAGTAGCTTAATAAATTAAGTACTTCCTGGTATGGTTACTGTACTGGTAACTCCCCAAAAGAATCTGGATTGTGGTGAGGGAACAGATCAAAAAGCTCATTTAGGACCTGCACTTACGAAGGGGGTAGGCAGCTGTATATCAGGGAGTAAACCTTCTGAGAATAAAAACAGCTGGAGCTTGTTAAGGTAATTCCACATGGGAAAGGATAATGTACTGGGAACTCCTCAGAAGAATCTGATTTGTGGTGACGGGAGAGAGATAAAAGCTCATTTAGGAACGACATGAACATGCTGCGTAGGTAGCTGTTTATCAGTATATATCTCCACTGAGATTAAGAAAAGCAGTAGCTTAATAAATTAAGTATTTCCTGGTATGGATACTGTACTGGTAACTCCCCAAAAGAATCTGGATTGTGGTGAGGGAACATAGAAAAAAGCTCATATAGGAACGACATGAACATGTTGCGTAGGTAGCTGTTTATCAGTAAATGTCTCCACTAATATTAAGAAAAGCAGTAGCTTAATAAATTAAGTATTTCCTGGTATGGTTACTGTACTGGTAACTCCCCAAAAGAATCTGGATTGTGGTGAGGGAACAGAGAAAAAAGCTCATTTAGGACCTGCACTTACGAAGCGGGTACGCAGCTGTATATCAGGGAGTATCGATTCTGAGAATAAAAACAGCTGGAGCTTGTTAAGGTAATTACACAGGGGAAAGGATAATGTACTGGGAACTCCTCAGAAGAATCTGATTTGCGGTGAGGGGAGAGAGATAAAAGCTCATTTAGGAACGACATGACCTTGCTGTGTAGGTAGCTGTTTATCAGTAAATATCTCCACTGAGATTAAGAAAAGCAGTAGCTTAATAAATTAAGTACTTCCTGGTATGGTTACTGTACTGGTAACTCCACAAAAGAATTTGGATTGTGGTGAGGGAACAGAGAAAAAAGCTCATTTAGGACCTGCACTTACGAAGGGGTAGGCAGCTGTATATTAGGGAGTAAACCCTCTGAGAATAAAAACAGCTGGAGCTTGTTAAGGTAATTACACAGGGGAAAGGATAATGTACTGGGAACTCCTCAGAAGAATCTGATTTGTGGTGAGGGGAGAGAGATAAAAGCTCATTTAGGAACGACATGAACATGCTGCGTAGGTAGCTGTTTATCAGTAAATATCTCCACTGAGATTAAGAAAAGCAGTACCTTAATAAATTAAGTACTTCCTGGTATGGTTACTGTACTGGTAACTCCCCAAATGAATCTGGATTGTGGTGAGGGAACAGAGAAAAAAGCTCATTTAGGACCTGCACTCTCGAAGGGGGTAGGCAGCTGTATATCAGGGAGTAAACCTTCTGAGAATAAAAACAGCTGGTGCTTGTTAAGGTAATTACACAGGGGAAAGGATAATGTACTGGGAACTCCTCAGAAGAATCTGATTTGTAGGGAGGGGAGAGAGATAATAGCTCATTTAAGAACGACATGAACATGCTGCGAAGGTAGCTGTTTATCAGTAAATATCTCCACTGAGATTAAGAAAAGCAGTAGCTTAGTAAATTAAGTACTTCCTGGTACGGTTACTGTACTGGTATCTCCCCAAAAGAATCTGGATTGTGGTGAGGGAACAGAGAAAAAAGCTCATTTAGAACCTGCACATACCAAGGGAGTAGGCAGCTGTATATCAGGGAGTAAACCTTCTGAAAATAAAAACAGCTGGAGCTTGTTAAGGTAATTATACAGGGGAAAGGATAATGTACTGGGAACTCCTCAGAAGAATCTGATTTGTGGTGAGGGGAGAGAGATAAAACTCATTTAGGAACGACATGAACATGCAGCGTAGGTAGCTGTTTATCAGTAAATATCTCCACTGAGATGAAGAAAAGCAGGAGCTTAATAAATTAAGTACTTCCTGGTACGGATACTGTACTGGTAACTCCCCAAAAGAATCTGGATTGTGGTGAGGGAACATAGAAAAAAGCTCATTTAGGACCTGCACTTACGATGGGGGTAGGCAGCTGTATATCAGGGAGTAAACCTTCGGAGAATAAAAACAGCTGGAGCTTGTTAAGGTAATTACACAGGGGAAAGGATAATGTACTGGGAACTCCTCAGAAGAATCTGATTTGTGGTGAGGGGAGAGAGATAAAAGCTCATATAGGAACGACATGAACATGCAGCGTAGGTAGCTGTTTATCAGTAAATATCTCCACTGAGATTAAGAAAAGCAGTAGCTTAATAAATTAAGTACTTCCTGGTATGGTTACTGTACTGGTAACTCCCCAAAAGAATCTGGATTGTGGTGAGGGAACAGAGAAAAAATCTCATTTAGGACCTGCACTTACGAAGGGGGTAGGCAGCTGTATATCAGGGAGTAAACCTTCTGAGAATAAAAACAGTTGGAGCTTGTTAAGGTAATTACACAGTGGAAAGGATAATGTACTGGGAACTCCTCAGAAGAATCTGATTTGTGGTGAGGGGAGAGAGAAAAAAGCTCATTTAGGAACGACATGAACATGCTGCGTAGGTAGCTGTTTATCAGTAAATATCTCCACTGAGATTAAGAAAATCAGTAGCTTAATAAATTAAGTACTTCCTGGTATGGTTACTGTACTGGTAACTCCCCAAAAGAATCTGGATTGTGGTGAGGGAACAGATCAAAAAGCTCATTTAGGACCTGCACTTACGAAGGGGGTAGGCAGCTGTATATCAGGGAGTAAACCTTCTGAGAATAAAAACAGCTGGAGCTTGTTAAGGTAATTCCACATGGGAAAGGATAATGTACTGGGAACTCCTCAGAAGAATCTGATTTGTGGTGACGGGAGAGAGATAAAAGCTCATTTAGGAACGACATGAACATGCTGCGTAGGTACCTGTTTATCAGTATATATCTCCACTGAGATTAAGAAAAGCAGTAGCTTAATAAATTAAGTATTTCCTGGTATGGATACTGTACTGGTAACTCCCCAAAAGAATCTGGATTGTGGTGAGGGAACATAGAAAAAAGCTCATTTAGGAACGACATGAACATGTTGCGTAGGTAGCTGTTTATCAGTAAATGTCTCCACTAATATTAAGAAAAGCAGTAGCTTAATAAATTAAGTACTTCCTGGTATGGTTACTGTACTGGTAACTCCCCAAAAGAATCTGGATTGTGGTGAGGGAACAGAGAAAAAAGCTCATTTAGGACCTGCACTTACGAAGGGGGTAGGCAGCTGTATATCAGGGAGTATCGATTCTGAGAATAAATACAGCTGGAGCTTGTTAAGGTAATTACACAGGGGAAAGGATAATGTACTGGGAACTCCTCAGAAGAATCTGATTTGTGGTGAGGGGAGAGAGATAAAAGCTCATTTAGGAATGACATGAACATGCTCCGTAGGTAGCTGTTTATCAGTAAATATCTCCACTGAGTTTAAGAAAAGCAGTAGCTTAATAAATTAAGTACTTCCTGGTATGGTTACTGTACTGGTAACTCCCCAAAAGAATCTGGATTGTGGTGAGGGAACAGAGAAAAAAGCTCATTTAGGACCTGCACTTACGAAGGGGGTAGGCAGCTGTATATCAGGGAGTATCGATTCTGAGAATAAAAACAGCTGGAGCTTGTTAAGGTAATTACACAGGGGAACGGATAATGTACTGGGAACTCGTCAGAAGAATCTGATTTGTGGTGAGGGGAGAGAGATAAAAGCTCATTTAGGAACGACATGAACATGCTGCGTAGGTAGCTGTTTATCAGTAAATATCTCCACTGAGATTAAGAAAAGCAGTAGCTTAATAAATTAAGTACTTCCTGGTATGGTTACTGTACTGGTAACTCCCCAAAGAATCTGGATTGTGGTGAGGGAACAGAGAAAAAAGCTCATTTAGGACCTGCACTTACGAAGGGTGTAGGCAGCTGTATATCAGGGAGTATCGATTCTGAGAATAAAAACAGCTGGAGCTTGTTAAGGTAATTACACAGGGGAAAGGATAATGTACTGGGAATTCCTCATAAGAATCTGATTTGTGGTGAGGGGAGAGAGATAAAAGCTCATTTAGGAACGACATGAACATGCTGCGTAGGTAGCTGTTTATCAGTAAATATCTCCACTGAGATTAAGAAAAGCAGTAGCTTAATAAATTAAGTACTTCCTGGTATGGTTACTGTACTGGTAACTCCCCAAAGAATCTGGATTGTGGTGAGGGAACAGAGAAAAAAGCTCATTTAGGACCTGCACTTACGAAGGGGGTAGGCAGCTGTATATCAGGGAGTAAACCTTCTGAGAATAAAAACAGCTGGAGCTTGTTAAGGTAATTACACAGGGGAAAGGATAATGTACTGGGAACTCCTCAGAAGAATCTGATTTGTGGTGAGGGGAGAGAGATAAAAGCTCATTTAGGAACGACATGAACATGCTGCGTAGGTAGCTGTTTATCAGTAAATATCTCCACTGAGATTAAGAAAAGAAGTAGCTTAATAAATTAAGTACTTCCTGGTATGGTTACTGTACTGGTAACTCCCAAAAAGAATCTGGATTGTGGTGAGGGAACAGAGAAAAAAGCTCATTTAGGACCTGCACTTACGAAGGGGGTAGGCAGCTGTATATCAGGGAGTATCGATTCTGAGAATAAAAACAGCTGGAGCTTGTTAAGGTAATTACACAGGGGAAAGGATAATGTACTGGGAACTCCTCAGAAGAATCTGATTTGTGGTGAGGGGAGAGAGATAAAAGCTCATTTAGGAACGACATGAACATGCTGCGTAGGTAGCTGTTTATCAGTAAATATCTCCACTGAGATTAAGAAAAGCAGTAGCTTAATAAATTAAGTACTTCCTGGTATGGTTACTGTACTGGTAACTCCCCAAAGGCATCTGGATTGTGGTGAGGGAACAGAGAAAAAAGCTCATTTAGGACCTGCACTTACCAAGGGGGTAGGCAGCTGTATATCAGGGAGTAAACCTTCTGAGAATAAAAACAGCTGGAGCTTGTTAAGGTAATTACACAGGGGAAAGGATAATGTACTGGGAACTCCTCAGAAGAATCTGATTTGTGGTGAGGGGAGAGAGATAAAAGCTCATTTAGGAACGACATGAACATGCTGCGTAGGTAGCTGTTTATCAGTAAATATCTCCACTGAGATTAAGAAAAGCAGTAGCTTAATAAATTAAGTACTTCCTGGTATGGTTACTGTACTGGTAACTCCCCAAAAGAATCTGGATTGTGGTGAGGGAACAGAGAAAAAAGCTCATTTAGGACCTGCACTTACGAAGGGGGTAGGCAGCTGTATATCAGGGAGTATCGATTCTGAGAATAAAAACAGCTGGAGCTTGTTAAGGTAATTACACAGGGGAAAGGATAATGTACTGGGAACTCCTCAGAAGAATCTGATTTGTGGTGAGGGGAGAGAGATAAAAGCTCATTTAGGAACGACATGAACATGCTGCGTAGGTAGCTGTTTATCAGTAAATATCTCCACTGAGATTAAGAAAAGCAGTAGCTTAATAAATTAAGTACTTCCTGGTATGGTTACTGTACTGGTAACTCCCCAAAAGAATCTGGATTGTGGTGAGGGAACAGAGAAAAAAGCTCATTTAGGACCTGCACTTACGAAGGGGGTAGGCAGCTGTATATCAGGGAGTATCGATTCTGAGAATAAAAACAGCTGGAGCTTGTTAAGGTAATTACACAGGGGAAAGGATAATGTACTGGGAACTCCTCAGAAGAATCTGATTTGTGGTCAGGGGTGAGAGATAAAAGCTCATTTAGGAACGACATGAACCTGCTGCGTAGGGAGCTGTTTATCAGTAAATATCTCCACTGAGATTAAGAAAAGCAGTAGCTTAATAAATTAAGTACTTCCTGGTATGGTTACTGTACTGGTAACTCCCCAAAAGAATCTGGATTGCGGTGAGGGAACAGAGAAAAAAGCTCATTTAGGACCTGCACTTACGAAGGGGGTAGGCAGCTGTATATCAGGGAGTATCGATTCTGAGAATAAAAACAGCTGGAGCTTGTTAAGTAATTACACAGGGGAAAGGATAATGTACTGGGAACTCCTCAGAAGAATCTGATTTGTGGTGAGGGGAGAGAGATAAAAGCTCATTTAGGAACGACATGAACATGCTGCGTAGGTAGCTGTTTATCAGTAAATATCTCCACTGAGATTAAGAAAAGCAGTAGCTTAATAAATTAAGTACTTCCTGGTATGGTTACTGTACTGGTAACTCCCCAATAGAATCTGGGTTGTGGTGAGGGAACAGAGAAAAAAGCTCATTTAATACCTGCACTTACGAAGGGGGTAGGCAGCAGTATATCAGGGAGTATCGATTCTGAGAATAAAAACAGCTGGAGCTTGTTAAGGTAATTACACAGGGGAAAGGATAATGTACTGGGAACTCCTCAGAAGAATCTGATTTGTGGTGAGGGGAGAGAGATAAAAGCTCATTTAGGAACGACATGAACATGCTGCGTACTTAGGTGTTATCAGTAAATATCTACACTGAGATTAAGAAAAGCAGTAGCTTAATAAATTAAGTACTTCCTGGTATGGTTACTGTACTGGTAACTCCCCAAAAGAATCTGGATTGTGGTGAGGGAACAGAGAAAAAAGCTCATTTAGGACCTGCACTTACGAAGGGGGTAGGCAGCTGTATATCAGGGAGTATCGATTCTGAGAATAAATACAGCTGGAGCTTGTTAAGGTAATTACACAGGGGAAAGGATAATGTACTGGGAACTCCTCAGAAGAATCTGATTTGTGGTGAGGGGAGAGAGATAAAAGCTCATTTAGGAATGACATGAACATGCTCCGTAGGTAGCTGTTTATCAGTAAATATCTCCACTGAGTTTAAGAAAAGCAGTAGCTTAATAAATTAAGTACTTCCTGGTATGGTTACTGTACTGGTAACTCCCCAAAAGAATCTGGATTGTGGTGAGGGAACAGAGAAAAAAGCTCATTTAGGACCTGCACTTACGAAGGGGGTAGGCAGCTGTATATCAGGGAGTATCGATTCTGAGAATAAAAACAGCTGGAGCTTGTTAAGGTAATTACACAGGGGAACGGATAATGTACTGGGAACTCGTCAGAAGAATCTGATTTGTGGTGAGGGAACAGAGAGATAAAAGCTCATTTAGGAACGACATGAACATGCTGCGTAGGTAGCTGTTTATCAGTAAATATCTCCACTGAGATTAAAAAGCAGTAGCTTAATAAATTAAGTACTTCCTGGTATGGTTACTGTACTGGTAACTCCCCAAAAGAATCTGGATTGTGGTGAGGGAACAGAGAAAAAAGCTCATTTAGGACCTGCACTTACGAAGGGTGTAGGCAGCTGTATATCAGGGAGTATCGATTCTGAGAATAAAAACAGCTGGAGCTTGTTAAGGTAATTACACAGGGGAAAGAATAATGTACTGGGAACTCCTCATAAGAATCTGATTTGTGGTGAGGGGAGAGAGATAAAAGCTCATTTAGGAACGACATGAACATGCTGCGTAGGTAGCTGTTTATCAGTAAATATCTCCACTGAGATTAAGAAAAGCAGTAGCTTAATAAATTAAGTACTTCCTGGTATGGTTACTGTACTGGTAACTCCCCAAAGAATCTGGATTGTGGTGAGGGAACAGAGAAAAAAGCTCATTTAGGACCTGCACTTACGAAGGGGGTAGGCAGCTGTATATCAGGGAGTAAAACCTTCTGAGAATAAAAACAGCTGGAGCTTGTTAAGGTAATTACACAGGGGAAAGGATAATGTACTGGGAACTCCTCAGAAGAATCTGATTTGTGGTGAGGGGAGAGAGATAAAAGCTCATTTAGGAATGACATGAACATGCTGCGTAGGTAGCTGTTTATCAGTAAATATCTCCACTGAGATTAAAAAGCAGGAGCTTAATAAATTAAGTACTTCCTGGTATGGTTACTGTACTGGTAACTCCCCAAAAGAATCTGGATTGTGGTGAGGGAACAGAGAAAAAAGCTCATTTAGGACCTGCACTTACGAAGGGGGTAGGCAGCTGTATATCAGGGAGTATCGATTCTGAGAATAAAAAACAGCTGGAGCTTGATAAGGTAATTACACAGGGGAAAGGATAATGTACTGGGAACTCCTCAGAAGAATCTGATTTGTGGTGAGGGGAGAGAGATAAAAGCTCATTTAGGACTGCATACGAAGGGGGTAGGCAGCTGTATATCAGGGAGTATCGATTCTCAGAATAAAAACAGCTGGAGCTTGTTAAGGTAATTCACAGGGGAAAGGATAATGTACTGGGAACTCCTCAGAAGAATCTGATTTGTGGTGAGGGGAGAGAGATAAAAGCTCATTTAGGAACGACATGAACATGCTGCGTAGGTAGCTGTTTATCAGTAAATATCTCCACTGAGATTAAGAAAAGCAGTAGCTTAATAAATTAAGTACTTCCTGGTATGGTTACTGTACTGGTAACTCCCCAAAAGAATCTGGATTGTGGTGAGGGAACAGAGAAAAAAGCTCATTTAGGACCTGCACTTACAGGGGGTAGGCAGCTGTATATCAGGGAGTATCGATTCTGAGAATAAAAAACAGCTGGAGCTTGTTAAGGTAATTACACAGGGGAAAGGATAATGTACTGGGAACTCCTCAGAAGAATCTGATTTGTGGTCAGGGGTGAGAGATAAAAGCTCATTTAGGAACGACATGAACCTGCTGCGTAGGGAGCTGTTTATCAGTAAATATCTCCACTGAGATTAAGAAAAGCAGTAGCTTAATAAATTAAGTACTTCCTGGTATGGTTACTGTACTGGTAACTCCCCAAAAGAATCTGGATTGCGGTGAGGGAACAGAGAAAAAAGCTCATTTAGGACTGCACTTACGAAGGGGGTAGGCAGCTGTATATCAGGGAGTATCGATTCTGAGAATAAAAACAGCTGGAGCTTGTTAAGGTAATTACACAGGGGAAAGGATAATGTACTGGGAACTCCTCAGAAGAATCTGATTTGTGGTGAGGGGAGAGAGATAAAAGCTCATTTAGGAACGACATGAACATGCTGCGTAGGTAGCTGTTTATCAGTAAATATCTCCACTGAGATTAAGAAAAGCAGTAGCTTAATAAATTAAGTACTTCCTGGTAGGTTACTGTACTGGTAACTCCCCAATAGAATCTGGGTTGTGGTGAGGGAACAGAGAAAAAAGCTCATTTAATACCTGCACTTACGAAGGGGGTAGGCAGCAGTATATCAGGGAGTATCGATTCTGAGAATAAAAACAGCTGGAGCTTGTTAAGGTAATTACACAGGGGAAAGGATAATGTACTGGGAACTCCTCAGAAGAATCTGATTTGTGGTGAGGGGAGAGAGATAAAAGCTCATTTAGGAACGACATGAACATGCTGCGTACTTAGGTGTTTATCAGTAAATATCTACACTGAGATTAAGAAAAGCAGTAGCTTAATAAATTAAGTACTTCCTGGTATGGTTACTGTACTGGTAACTCCCCAAAAGAATCTGGATTGTGTTGAGGGAACAGAGAAAAAAGCTCATTTAGGACCTGCACTTACGAAGGGGGTAGGCAGCTGTATATCAGTATATTCCACTGAGAATAAATACAGCTGGAGCTTGTTAAGGTAATTACACAGGGGAAAGGATAATGTACTGGGAACTCCTCAGAAGAATCTGATTTGTGGTGAGGGGAGAGAGATAAAAGCTCATTTAGGAATGACATGAACATGCTCCGTAGGTAGCTGTTTATCAGTAAATATCTCCACTGAGTTTAAGAAAAGCAGTAGCTTAATAAATTAAGTACTTCCTGGTATGGTTACTGTACTGGTAACTCCCCAAAAGAATCTGGATTGTGGTGAGGGAACAGAGAAAAAAGCTCATTTAGGACCTGCACTTACGAAGGGGGTAGGCAGCTGTATATCAGGGAGTATCGATTCTGAGAATAAAAACAGCTGGAGCTTGTTAAGGTAATTACACAGGGGAACGGATAATGTACTGGGAACTCGTCAGAAGAATCTGATTTGTGGTGAGGGGAGAGAGATAAAAGCTCATTTAGGAACGACTTATGAACATGCTGCGTAGGTAGCTGTTTATCAGTAAATATCTCCACTGAGATTAAGAAAAGCAGTAGCTTAATAAATTAAGTACTTCCTGGTATGGTTACTGTACTGGTAACTCCCCAAAAGAATCTGGATTGTGGTGAGGGAACAGAGAAAAAAGCTCATTTAGGAACGACATGAACATGCTGTACTTAGGTGTTTATCAGTAAATATCTACACTGAGATTAAGAAAAGCAGTAGCTTAATAAATTAAGTACTTCCTGGTATGGTTACTGTACTGGTAACTCCCCAAAAGAATCTGGATTGTGGTGAGGGAACAGAGAAAAAAGCTCATTTAGGACCTGCACTTACGAAGGGGGTAGGCAGCTGTATATCAGGGAGTATCGATTCTGAGAATAAATACAGCTGGAGCTTGTTAAGGTAATTACACAGGGGAAAGGATAATGTACTGGAACTCCTCAGAAGAATCTGATTTGTGGTGAGGGGAGAGAGATAAAAGCTCATTTAGGAATGACATGAACATGCTCCGTAGGTAGCTGTTTATCAGTAAATATCTCCACTGAGTTTAAGAAAAGCAGTAGCTTAATAAATTAAGTACTTCCTGGTATGGTTACTGTACTGGTAACTCCCCAAAAGAATCTGGATTGTGGTGAGGGAACAGAGAAAAAAGCTCATTTAGGACCTGCACTTACGAAGGGGGTAGGCAGCTGTATATCAGGGAGTATCGATTCTGAGAATAAAAACAGCTGGAGCTTGTTAAGGTAATTACACAGGGGAACGGATAATGTACTGGGAACTCGTCAGAAGAATCTGATTTGTGGTGAGGGGGAGAGAGATAAAAGCTCATTTAGGAACGACATGAACATGCTGCGTAGGTAGCTGTTTATCAGTAAATATCTCCACTGAGATTAAGAAAAGCAGTAGCTTAATAAATTAAGTACTTCCTGGTATGGTTACTGTACTGGTAACTCCCCAAAAGAATCTGGATTGTGGTGAGGGAACAGAGAAAAAAGCTCATTTAGGACCTGCACTTACGAAGGGTGTAGGCAGCTGTATATCAGGGAGTATCGATTCTGAGAATAAAACAGCTGGAGCTTGTTAAGGTAATTACACAGGGGAAAGGATAATGTACTGGGAACTCCTCATAAGAATCTGATTTGTGGTGAGGGGGAGAGAGATAAAAGCTCATTTAGGAACGACATGAACATGCTGCGTAGGTAGCTGTTTATCAGTAAATATCTCCACTGAGATTAAGAAAAGCAGTAGCTTAATAAATTAAGTACTTCCTGGTATGGTTACTGTACTGGTAACTCCACAAAGAATCTGGATTGTGGTGAGGGAACAGAGAAAAAAGCTCATTTAGGACCTGCACTTACGAAGGGGGTAGGCAGCTGTATATCAGGGAGTAAAACCTTTTGAGAATAAAAACAGCTGGAGCTTGTTAAGGTAATTACACAGGGGAAAGGATAATGTACTGGGAACTCCTCAGAAGAATCTGATTTGTGGTGAGGGGAGAGAGATAAAAGGCTCATTTAGGAACGACATGAACATGCTGCGTAGGTAGCTGTTTATCAGTAAATATCTCCACTGAGATTAAGAAAAGCAGGAGCTTAATAAATTAAGTACTTCCTGGTATGGTTACTGTACTGGTAACTCCCCAAAAGAATCTGGATTGTGGTGAGGGAACAGAGAAAAAAGCTCATTTAGGACCTGCACTTACGAAGGGGGTAGGCAGCTGTATATCAGGGAGTATCGATTCTGAGAATAAAAACAGCTGGAGCTTGTTAAGGTAATTACACAGGGGAAAGGATAATGTACTGGGAACTCCTCAGAAGAATCTGATTTGTGGTGAGGGGGAGAGAGATAAAAGCTCATTTAGGAACGACATGAACATGCTGCGTAGGTAGCTGTTTATCAGTAAATATCTCCACTGAGATTAAGAAAAGAA
>NW_025957195.1:0-42978 GCF_023159225.1 Perognathus longimembris pacificus | reverse complement strand
CCCCCTTCGTAAGTGCAGGTCCCTAAATGAGCTTTTTTCTCTGTTCCCTCACCACAATCCAGATTCTTTTGGCGAGATACAGTACAGTAACCATACCAGGAAGTACTTAATTTATTAAGCTACTGCTTTTCTTAATCTTAGTGGAGATATTTACTTATAAACAGCTACGTACGCAGCATGTTCATGTCGTTCCTGAATGAGCTTTTATCTCTCTCCCCTCACCAACAAATCAGATTCTTCTGAGGAGTTCCCAGTACATTATCCTATCCCTGTGTAATTACCTTAACAAGCTCCAGCTGTGTTTATTCTCAGAAGGTTTACTCCCTAATATACAGCTGCCTACCCCCTTCCTAAGTGCAGGTCCTAAATGAGCTTTTTTCTCTGTTCCCTCACCACAATCCAGATTCTTTTGGGGAGTTACCAGTACAGTAACCATACCAGGAAGTACTTAATTTATTAAGCTACAGCTTTTCTTTTTTTTTTTTTTTGCCAGTCGTGGGCCTTGGACTCAGGGCCTGAGCACTGTCCCTGGCTTCTTCCTGCTCAAGGCCAGCACTCTGCCACTTGATCCACAGCGTCGCTTCTGGCCGTTTTCTGTATATGTGGTGCTGGGGAATCGAACCTAGGGCCTCGTGTATCCGAGGCAGGCACTCTTGCCACTAGGCTATATCCCCAGCGCTGCTTTTCTTAATCTCAGTGGAGATATTTACTGATAAACAGCTACGTACGCAGCATGTTCATGTCGTTCCTAAATGAGCTTTAATCTCTCTCCCCTCACCACAAATCAGATTCTTCTGAGGAGTTCCCAGTACATTATCCTTTCCCCTGTGTAATTACCTTAACAAGCTCCAGCTGTTTTTATACTCAGAAGGTTTACTCTCTGATATACAGCTGCCTTCCCCCTTAGTAAGTGCAGGTCCTAAATCTGCTTTTTTTCTCTGTTCCCTCACCACAATCCAGATTCTTTTGGGGAGTTAAAAGTACAGTAACCATACCAGGAATTACTTAATTTTATTAAGCTACTGCTTTTCTTAATCTCAGTGGAGATATTTACTGATAAACAGCTACCTACGCAGCATGTTCATGTCGTTCCTAAATGAGCTTTTTTCTCTATTCCCTCACCACAATCCAGATTCTTTTGGGGAGTTACCAGTACAGTAACCATACCAGGAAGTACTTAATTTATTAAGCTACTGCTTTTCTTAATCTCAGTGGAGATATTTACTGATAAACAGCTACCTACGCAGCATGTTCATGTCTTTCCTAAATGAGCTTTTATCTCTCTCCCGTCACCACAAATCAGATTCTTCTAAGGAGTTCCCAGTACATTATCCTTTCCCCTGTGTAATTACCTTAACAAGCTCCAGCTGTTTTTATTCTCAGAATGTTTACTCCCTGATATACAGCTGCCTACCCCCTTCGTAAGTGCAGGTCCTAAATGAGCTTTTTTCTCTGTTCCCTCACCACAATCCAGATTCTTTTGGGGAGTTACCAGTACAGTAACCATACCAGGAAGTACTTAATTTATTAAGCTACTGCTTTTCTTAATCTCAGTGGAGATATTTACTGATAAACAGCTACCTACGCAGCATGTTCATGTCGTTCCTAAATGAGCTCTTATCTCTCTCCCCTCACCACAAATCAGATTCTCTGAGGAGTTCCCAGTACATTATCCTTTCCCCTGTGTAATTACCTTTATAAGGTCCAGCTGTTTTTATTCTCAGAAGGTTTACTCCCTGATATACAACTGCCTACCCGATTCTAAAGTGCAGGGTCCTAAATGAGCTTTTTTCTCTGTTCCCTCACCACAATCCAGATTCTTTTGGGGAGTTACCAGTACAGTAACCATACCAGGAAGTACTTAATTTATTAAGCTACTGCTTTTTCTTAATATCAGTGGAGATATTTACTGATAAACCGCTACCTACGCAGCATGTGCATGTCGTTCCTAAATGAGCTTTTATCTCTCTTTCCTCACAACAAATTTGATTCTTCTGAGGAGTTCCCAGTACATTATCCTTTCCCCTGTGTAATTACCTTTATAAGGTCCAGCTGTTTTTATTCTCAGAAGGTTTACTCCCTGATATACAACTGCCTACCCCCCTTCGTAAGTGCAGGTCTTAAATGAGCTTTTTTCTCTGTCACCTCACCACAATCCAGATTCTTTTGGGGATTTACCAGTACAGTAACCATACCAGGAAGTACTTAATTTATTAAGCTACTGCTTTTCCTTAATCTCAGTGGAGATATTTACTGATAAACAGCTACATACGCAGCATGTTCATGTCGTTCCTAAATGAGCTTTCATCTCTCTCCCCTCACCACAAATCAGATTCCTCTAGGGGTTCCCAGTACATTATCCATTCCCCTGTGTAATTACCTTAACAAGCTTCAGCTGTTTTTATTCTCAGAACGTTTACTCCCTGATATACAGCTGCCTACCCCCCTTTGTAAGTGCAGGTCCTAAATGAGCTTTTTTCTCTGTTCCCTCACCACAATCCAGATTCTTTTGGGGAGTTTCCAGTACAGTATCCATACCAGGAAGTATTTAATTTATTAAGCTACTGCTTTTCTTAATCTCAGTGGAGATATTTACTGATAAACAGCTACCTCGCAGCTTGTTTATGTCGTTCCTAATGAGCTTTTATCTCTCTCCCCTCACCACAAATCAGATTTTTCTGATTAGTACCCAGTACATTATCCTATCCCCTGTGTAATTACCTTAACAAGCTCCAGCTGTTTTTATTCTCAGAAGGCATACTCCCTGATATACAGCTGCCTACCCCCTTCGTAAGTGCAGGTCCTAAATGAGCTTTTTTCTCTGTTCCCTCACCACAATCCAGATTCTTTTGGGGAGTTACCAGTACAGTAACCATACCAGGAAGTACTTAATTTATTAAGCTACTGTTTTTTTTTTTTTTTTTTTTTTGCCAGTCGTGGGCCTTGGACTCAGGGCCTGAGCACTGTCCCTGGCTTCTCCTGCTCAAGGCTAGCACTCTGCCACTTGAGCCAAAGCGCCGCTTCTGGCCGTTTTCTGTATATGTGGTGCTGGGGAATCGAACCTAGGGCCTCGTGTATCCGAGGGCAGGCACTCTTGCCACTAGGCTATATCCCGAGCCCTGCTTTTCTTAATCTCAGTGGAGATATTTACTGATAAAACAGCTATGTACGCAGCATGTTCATGTCGTTCCTAAATGAGCTTTAATCTCTCTCCCCTCACCACAAATCAGATTCTTCTGAGGAGTTCCCAGTACATTATCCTTTCCCTGTGTAATTTCCTTAACAAGCTCCAGCTGTTTTTATTCTCAGAAGTTTACTCCCTGATATACAGCTGCCCTACCCCCTTAGTCAGTGCAGGTCCCAAATCTTCTTTTTTCTCTGTTCCCTCACCACAATCCAGATTCTTTTGGGGAGTTACCAGTACAGTAACCATACCAGGAAGTACTTAATTTATTAAGCTACTGCTTTTCTTAATCTCAGTGGAGATATTTACTGATAAACAGCTACCTACGCAGAATGTTCATGTCGTTCCTAAATGAGCTTTTATCTCTCTCCCCTCATCACAAATCAGATTCTTCTGAGGAGTTCCCAGTACATTATCCTTTCCCCTGTGTAATTACCTAACAAGCTCCAGCTGTTTTTATTCTCAGAAGTTTTACTCCCTGATATACAGCTGCCTACACCCTTCGTAAGTGCAGGTCCTAAATGAGCTTTTTTCTCTGTTCCCTCACCACAATCCAGATTCTTTTGGGGAGTTACCAGAACAGAAACCATACCAGGAAGTACTTAATTCATTAAGATACTGCTTTTTTTAATCTCAGTGGAGATATTTACTGATAAACAGCTACCTACGCAGCATGTTCATGTCGTTCCTAAATGAGCTTTTATCTCTCTCCCCTCACCAGAATCAGATTCTCCTGAGGAGTTCCCAGTACATTATCCATTCCCCTGTGTAATTACCTTAACAAGCTCCAGCTGTTTTTATTCACAGAAGTTTTACTCCCTGATATACTGCGGCCTACCCCCTTCGTAAGTGCAGGTCCTAAATGAGCTTTTTTCTCTGTTCCCTCACCACAATCCAGATTCTTTTGGGGAGTTACCAGTACAGTTACCATACAAGGAAGTACTTAATTTATTAAGCTACTGCTTTTCTTAATCTCATTGGGGATATTTACTGATAAACAGCTACCTACGCAGCATGTTCATGTCGTTCCTAAATGAGCTTTTATCTCTCTCCCCTCACCACAAATAAGATTCTTCTGAGGAGTTCCCAGTACATTATCCTAACCCTGTGTAATTACCTTAACAAGCTCCAGCTGTTTTTATTCTCAGAAGGTTTACTCCCTGATATGCAGCTGCCTACCCCCTTCGTAAGTGCAGGTCCTAAATGAGCTTTTTTCTCTGTTCCCTCACCACAATCCAGATTCTTTTGGGGAGTTACCAGTACAGTAACCATACCAGGAAGTACTTAATTTATTAAGCTACTGCTTTTCTTAATCTCAGTGGAGATATTTACTGATAAAAAGCTACCAACGCAGCATGTTTATGTCGTTCCTAAATGAGCTTTTATCTGTCTCCCCTCATCACAAATCAAATTCTTCTGAGGAGTTCCCAGTACATTATCCTTTCCCCTGTGTAATTACCTTAACAAGCTCCAGCTGTTTTTATTCTCAGAAGGTTCAGTCCCTGATATACAGCTGCCTACCCCCTTCGTAAGTGTAGGTCCTAAATGAGGTTTTTTCTCTGTTCCCTCAGCACAATCCAGATTCTTTTGGGCAGTTACCAGTACAGTAACCATACCAGGAAGTACTTAATTTATTAAGCTACTGCTTTTCTTATCCTCAGTGGAGATATTTATTGATAAACAGCTACCTACGCAGCATGTTCATGTCGTTCTTAAATGAGATTTTATATCTCTCCCCTCACCACAAATCAGATTCTTCTGAGGAGTTCCCAGTACATTATCCTAACCCTGTGTAATTACCTTAACAAGCTCCAGCTGTTTTTATTCTCAGAAGGTTTACTCCCTGATATACTGCGGCCTACCCCCTTCGTAAGTGCAGGTCCTAAATGAGCTTTTTTCTCTGTTCCCTCACCACAATCCAGATTCTTTTGGCGAGATACAGTACAGTAACCATACCAGGAAGTACTTAATTTATTAAGCTACTGCTTTTCTTAATCTTAGTGGAGATATTTACTTATAAACAGCTACGTACGCAGCATGTTCATGTCGTTCCTGAATGAGCTTTTATCTCTCTCCCCTCACCAACAATCAGATTCTTCTGAGGAGTTCCCAGTACATTATCCTATCCCCTGTGTAATTACCTTAACAAGCTCCAGCTGTGTTTTATTCTCAGAAGGTTTACTCCCTAATATACAGCTGCCTACCCCCTTCCTAAGTGCAGGTCCTAAATGAGCTTTTTTTCTCTGTTCCCTCACCACAATCCAGATTCTTTTGGGGGAGTTACCAGTACAGTAACCATACCAGGAAGTACTTAATTTATTAAGCTACAGCTTTTCTTTTTTTTTTTTTTTGCCAGTCGTGGGCCTTGGACTCAGGGCCTGAGCACTGTCCCTGGCTTCTTCCTGCTCAAGGCCAGCACTCTGCCACTTGATCCACAGCGTCGCTTCTGGCCGTTTTCTGTATATGTGGTGCTGGGGAATCGAACCTAGGGCCTCGTGTATCCGAGGCAGGCACTCTTGCCACTAGGCTATATCCCCAGCCCTGCTTTTCTTAATCTCAGTGGAGATATTTACTGATAAACAGCTACTCGTACGCAGCATGTTCATGTCGTTCCTAAATGAGCTTTAATCTCTCTCCCCTCACCACAAATCAGATTCTTCTGAGGAGTTCCCAGTACATTATCCTTTCCCCTGTGTAATTACCTTAACAAGCTCCAGCTGTTTTTATACTCAGAAGGTTTACTCTCTGATATACAGCTGCCTTCCCCCTTAGTAAGTGCAGGTCCTAAATCTGCTTTTTTCTCTGTTCCCTCACCACAATCCAGATTCTTTTGGGGAGTTAAAAGTACAGTAACCATACCAGGAATTACTTAATTTATTAAGCTACTGCTTTTCTTAATCTCAGTGGAGATATTTACTGATAAACAGCTACCTACGCAGCATGTTCATGTCGTTCCTAAATGAGCTTTTTTCTCTATTCCCTCACCACAATCCAGATTCTTTTGGGGAGTTACCAGTACAGTAACCATACCAGGAAGTACTTAATTTATTAAGCTACTGCTTTTCTTAATCTCAGTGGAGATATTTACTGATAAACAGCTACCTACGCAGCATGTTCATGTCTTTCCTAAATGAGCTTTTATCTCTCTCCCGTCACCACAAATCAGATTCTTCTAAGGAGTTCCCAGTACATTATCCTTTCCCCTGTGTAATTACCTTAACAAGCTCCAGCTGTTTTTATTCTCAGAATGTTTACTCCCTGATATACAGCTGCCTACCCCCTTCGTAAGTGCAGGTCCTAAATGAGCTTTTTTCTCTGTTCCCTCACCACAATCCAGATTCTTTTGGGGAGTTACCAGTACAGTAACCATACCAGGAAGTACTTAATTTATTAAGCTACTGCTTTTCTTAATCTCAGTGGAGATATTTACTGATAAACAGCTACCTACGCAGCATGTTCATGTCGTTCCTAAATGAGCTCTTATCTCTCTCCCCTCACCACAAATCAGATTCTTCTGAGGAGGTTCCCAGTACATTATCCTTTCCCCTGTGTAATTACCTTTATAAGGTCCAGCTGTTTTTATTCTCAGAAGGTTTACTCCCTGATATACAACTGCCTACCCGATTCTAAAGTGCAGGTCCTAAATGAGCTTTTTTCTCTGTTCCCTCACCACAATCCAGATTCTTTTGGGGAGTTACCAGTACAGTAACCATACCAGGAAGTACTTAATTTATTAAGCTACTGCTTTTCTTAATATCAGTGGAGATATTTACTGATAAACCGCTACCTACGCAGCATGTGCATGTCGTTCCTAAATGAGCTTTTATCTCTCTTTCCTCACAACAAATATGATTCTTCTGAGGAGTTCCCAGTACATTATCCTTTCCCCTGTGTAATTACCTTTATAAGGTCCAGCTGTTTTTATTCTCAGAAGGTTTACTCCCTGATATACAACTGCCTACCCCCTTCGTAAGTGCAGGTCTTAAATGAGCTTTTTTCTCTGTCACCTCACCACAATCCAGATTCTTTTGGGGATTTACCAGTACAGTAACCATACCAGGAAGTACTTAATTTATTAAGCTACTGCTTTCCTTAATCTCAGTGGAGATATTTACTGATAAACAGCTACATACGCAGCATGTTCATGTCGTTCCTAAATGAGCTTTCATCTCTCTCCCCTCACCACAAATCAGATTCCTCTAGGGGTTCCCAGTACATTATCCATTCCCCTGTGTAATTACCTTAACAAGCTTCAGCTGTTTTTATTCTCAGAACGTTTACTCCCTGATATACAGCTGCCTACCCCCTTTGTAAGTGCAGGTCCTAAATGAGCTTTTTTCTCTGTTCCCTCACCACAATCCAGATTCTTTTGGGGAGTTTCCAGTACAGTATCCATACCAGAAGTATTTAATTTATTAAGCTACTGCTTTTCTTAATCTCAGTGGAGATATTTACTGATAAACAGCTACCTTCGCAGCTTGTTTATGTCGTTCCTAAATGAGCTTTTATCTCTCTCCCCTCACCACAAATCAGATTTTTCTGATTAGTACCCAGTACATTATCCTATCCCCTGTGTAATTACCTTAACAAGCTCCAGCTGTTTTTATTCTCAGAAGGCATACTCCCTGATATACAGCTGCCTACCCCCTTCGTAAGTGCAGGTCCTAAATGAGCTTTTTTCTCTGTTCCCTCACCACAATCCAGATTCTTTTGGGGAGTTACCAGTACAGTAACCATACCAGGAAGTACTTAATTTATTAAGCTACTGTTTTTTTTTTTTTTTTTTTTTTTTGCCAGTCGTGGGCCTTGGACTCAGGGCCTGAGCACTGTCCCTGGCTTCTTCCTGCTCAAGGCTAGCACTCTGCCACTTGAGCCAAAGCGCCGCTTCTGGCCGTTTTCTGTATATGTGGTGCTGGGGAATCGAACCTAGGGCCTCGTGTATCCGAGGCAGGCACTCTTGCCACTAGGCTATATCCCGAGCCCTGCTTTTCTTAATCTCAGTGGAGATATTTACTGATAAACAGCTATGTACGCAGCATGTTCATGTCGTTCCTAAATGAGCTTTAATCTCTCTCCCCTCACCACAAATCAGATTCTTCTGAGGAGTTCCCAGTACATTATCCTTTCCCCTGTGTAATTTCCTTAACAAGCTCCAGCTGTTTTTATTCTCAGAAGGTTTACTCCCTGATATACAGCTGCCTACCCCCTTAGTCAGTGCAGGTCCCAAATCTTCTTTTTTCTCTGTTCCCTCACCACAATCCAGATTCTTTTGGGGAGTTACCAGTACAGTAACCATACCAGGAAGTACTTAATTTATTAAGCTACTGCTTTTCTTAATCTCAGTGGAGATATTTACTGATAAACAGCTACCTACGCAGAATGTTCATGTCGTTCCTAAATGAGCTTTTATCTCTCTCCCCTCATCACAAATCAGATTCTTCTGAGGAGTTCCCAGTACATTATCCTTTCCCCTGTGTAATTACCTTAACAAGCTCCAGCTGTTTTTATTCTCAGAAGTTTTACTCCCTGATATACAGCTGCCTACACCCTTCGTAAGTGCAGGTCCTAAATGAGCTTTTTTCTCTGTTCCCTCACCACAATCCAGATTCTTTTGGGAGTTACCAGAACAGAAACCATACCAGGAAGTACTTAATTCATTAAGATACTGCTTTTTTTAATCTCAGTGGAGATATTTACTGATAAACAGCTACCTACGCAGCATGTTCATGTCGTTCCTAAATGAGCTTTTATCTCTCTCCCCTCACCAGAATCAGATTCTCCTGAGGAGTTCCCAGTACATTATCCATTCCCCTGTGTAATTACCTTAACAAGCTCCAGCTGTTTTTATTCACAGAAGTTTTACTCCCTGATATACTGCGGCCTACCCCCTTCGTAAGTGCAGGTCCTAAATGAGCTTTTTTCTCTGTTCCCTCACCACAATCCAGATTCTTTTGGGGAGTTACCAGTACAGTTACCATACAAGGAAGTACTTAATTTATTAAGCTACTGCTTTTCTTAATCTCATTGGGGATATTTACTGATAAACAGCTACCTACGCAGCATGTTCATGTCGTTCCTAAATGAGCTTTTATCTCTCTCCCCTCACCACAAATAAGATTCTTCTGAGGAGTTCCCAGTACATTATCCTAACCCTGTGTAATTACCTTAACAAGCTCCAGCTGTTTTTATTCTCAGAAGGTTTACTCCCTGATATGCAGCTGCCTACCCCCTTCGTAAGTGCAGGTCCTAAATGAGCTTTTTTCTCTGTTCCCTCACCACAATCCAGATTCTTTTGGGGAGTTACCAGTACAGTAACCATACCAGGAAGTACTTAATTTATTAAGCTACTGCTTTTCTTAATCTCAGTGGAGATATTTACTGATAAAAAGCTACCAACGCAGCATGTTTATGTCGTTCCTAAATGAGCTTTTATCTGTCTCCCCTCATCACAAATCAAATTCTTCTGAGGAGTTCCCAGTACATTATCCTTTCCCCTGTGTAATTACCTTAACAAGCTCCAGCTGTTTTTATTCTCAGAAGGTTCAGTCCCTGATATACAGCTGCCTACCCCCTTCGTAAGTGTAGGTCCTAAATGAGGTTTTTTCTCTGTTCCCTCAGCACAATCCAGATTCTTTTGGGCAGTTACCAGTACAGTAACCATACCAGGAAGTACTTAATTTATTAAGCTACTGCTTTTCTTATCCTCAGTGGAGATATTTATTGATAAACAGCTACCTACGCAGCATGTTCATGTCGTTCTTAAATGAGATTTTATATCTCTCCCCTCACCACAAATCAGATTCTTCTGAGGAGTTCCCAGTACATTATCCTAACCCTGTGTAATTACCTGAACAAGCTCCAGCTGTTTTTA
This sequence comes from Perognathus longimembris pacificus, assembly GCF_023159225.1. Classification (NCBI taxonomy): domain Eukaryota; kingdom Metazoa; phylum Chordata; class Mammalia; order Rodentia; family Heteromyidae; genus Perognathus; species Perognathus longimembris. The sequence continues at coordinate 32,923 of NW_025957195.1, read as the reverse complement.
TTCTCAGAAGGTTTACTCCCTGATATACAGCTGCCTACCCCCTTCGTAAGTGCAGGTCCTAAATGAGCTTTTTTCTCTTTTCCCTCACCACAATCCAGATTCTTTTGGGGAGTTACCAGAACAGAAACCATACCAGGAAGTACTTAATTCATTAAGCTACTGCTTTTTTTAATCTCAGTGGAGATATTTACTGATAAACAGCTACCTACGCAGCGTGTTCATGTCGTTCCTAAATGAGCTTTTATCTCTCTCCCCTCACCAGAATCAGATTCTCCTGAGGAGTTCCCAGTACATTATCCATTCCCCTGTGTAATTACCTTAACAAGCTCCAGCTGTTTTTATTCTCAGAAGTTTTACTCCCTGATATACTGCGGCCTACCCCCTTCGTAAGTGCAGGTCATAAATGAGCTTTTTTCTCTGTTACCTCACCACAATCCAGATTCTTTTGGCGAGATACAGTACAGTAACCATACACGGAAGTACTTAATTTATTAAGCTACTGCTTTTCTTAATCTCAGTGGAGATATTTACTGATAAACAGCTACCTACGCAGCATGTTCATGTCGTTCCTAAATGAGCTTTTATCTCTCTCCCCTCACCACAAATCAGATTCTTCTGAGGAGTTCCCAGTACATTATCCTTTCCCCTGTGTAATTACCTTAACAAGCTCCAGCTGTTTTTATTCTCAGAAGGTTTACTCCCTGATATACAGCTGCCTACCCCCTTCGTAAGTGCAGGTCCTAAATGAGCTTTTTTCTCTGTTCCCTCACCACAATCCAGATTCTTTTGGGGAGTTACCAGTACAGTAACCATACAAGGAAGTACTTAATTTTTTAAGCTACTGCTTTTCTTAATCTCAGTGGAGATATTTACTGATAAACAGCTACCTACGCAGCATGTTCATGTCGTTCCTAAATGAGCTTTTATCTCTCTCCCCTCACCACAAATAAGATTCTTCTGAGGAGTTCCCAGTACATTATCCTTCCCCTGTGTAATTACCTTAACAAGCTCCAGCTGTTTTTATTCTCAGAAGGTTTACTCCGTGATATGCAGCTGCCTACCCCCTTCGTAAGTGCAGGTCCTAAATGAGCTTTTTTCTCTGTTCCCTCACCACAATCCAGATTCTTTTGGGGAGTTACCAGTAGAGTAACCATACCAGGAAGTACTTAATTTATTAAGCTACTGCTTTTCTTAATCTCAGTGGAGCTATTTACTGATAAACAGCTACCTACGCAGCATGTTCATGTCGTTCCTTAATGACCTTTTTTCTCTGTTCCCTCATCACAATCCAGATTCTTTTGGGGAGTTACCAGTACAGTATCCATACCAGGAAGTACTTAATTTATTAAGCTACTGCTCTTCTTAATCTCAGTGGAGATATTTACTGATAAACAGCTACGTATGCAGCATGTTTTTGTCGTTCCTAAATGAGCTTTTTTCTCTCTCCCCTCACCACAAATCAGATTCTTCTGAGGAGTTCCCAGTACATTATCCTTTCCCCTGTGTAATTACCTTAACAAGCTCCAGTTGTTTTTATTCTCAGAAGAGATACTCCCTGATATACAGCTGCCTACCCCCTTCGTAATTTCAGGTCCTAAATGAGCTTTTGTCTCTGTTCCTTCACTACAATCCAGATTCTTTTGGGGAGTTACCAGTACAGTAACCATACCAGGAAGTACTTAATTTACTAAGCTACTGCTTTTCTTAATCTCAGTGGAGATATTTACTGATAAAAAGCTACCTACGCAGCATGTTCATGTCGTTCCTAAATGAGCTTTTATCTCACTCCCCTCACAACAAATCAGATTCTTCTGAGGAGTTCCCAGTTCATTATCCTTTCCCCTGTGTAATTACCTTAACAAGCTCCAGCTGTTTTTATTCTCAGAAGGTTTACTCCCTGATATACAGCTGCCTACCACCTTCGTAAGTGCAGGTCCTAAATGAGCTTTTTTCTCTGTTCTCTCACCACAATCCAGATTCTTTTGGGGAGTTACCAGAACCGAAACCATACCAGGAAGTACTTAATTCATTAAGCTACTGCTTTTCTTAATCTCAGTGGAGATATTTACTGATAAACAGCTACCTACGCAGCATGTTCATGTCGTTCCTAAATGAGCTTTTATCTCTCTCCCCTCACCAGAATCAGATTCTTCTGAGGAGTTCCCAGTACATTATCCTTTCCCCTGTGTAATTACCTTAACAAGCTCCAGCTGTTTTTATTCTCAGAAGGTGTACTCCCTGATATGCAGCTGCCTACCCCCTTCGTAAGTGCAGGTCCTAAATGAGCTTTTTTCTCTGTTCCCTCACCACAATCCAGATTCTTTTGGGGAGTTACCAGTACAGTAACCATACCAGGAAGTACTTAATTTATTAAGCTACTGCTTTTCTTAATCTCAGTGGAGATATTTACTGATAAAAAGCTACCTACGCAGCATGTTCATGTCGTTCCTAAATGAGCTTTTATCTGTCTCCCCTCATCACAAATCAGATTCTTCTGAGGAGTTCCCAGTACATTATCCTTTCCCCTGTGTAATTACCTTAATAAGCTCCAGCTGTTTTTATTCTCAGAAGGTTTACTCCCTGATATACAACTGCCTACCCCCTTCGTAAGTGCCAGTCCTAAATGAGCTTTTTTCTCTGTTCCCTCACCAAAATCCAGATTCTTTTGGGGAGTTACCAGTACAGTAACCATTCCAGGAAGTACTTAATTTATTAAGCTACTGCTTTTCTTAATCTCAGTGGAGATATTTACTGATAAACAGCTACCTACGCAGCATGTTCATGTCGTTCCTAAATGAGCTTTTTTCTCTGTTCCCTCACCACAATCCAGATACTTTTGGGGAGTTACCAGTACAGTATCCATACCAGGAAGTACTTAATTTATTAAGCTACTGCTTTTCTTAATCTCAGTGGAGATATTTACTGATAAACAGCTACGTATGCAGCATTTTCATGTCGTTCCTAAATGAGCTTTTTTCTCTCTCCCCTCACCACAAATCAGATTCTTCTGAGGAGTTCCCAGGACATTATCCTTTCCCCTGTGTAATTACCTTAACAAGCTCCAGCTGTTTTTATTCTCAGAAGCGATACTCCCTGATATACAGCTGCCTACCCCGTTCGTAATTGCAGGTCCTAAATGAGCTTTTTTCTCTGTTCCCTCACCACAATCCAGATTCTTTTGGAGAGTTACCAGTACAGTAACCATACCAGGAAGAACTTAATTTATTAAGCTACTGCTTTACTTAATCTCAGTGGAGATATTTACTGATAAACAGCTACCTACGCAGCATGTTCATGTCGTTCCTAAATGAGCTTTTATCTCTCTCCCCTCACCACAAATCAGATTCTTCTGAGGATTTCCCAGTACATTATCCTTTCCCCTGTGTAATTACCATAACAAGCTCCAGCTGTTTTTATTCTCAGAAGGTTAACTCCCTGATATACAGCTGCCTACCCCCTTCGTAAGTGCAGGTCCTAAATGAGCTTTTTTCTCTGTTCCCTCACCACAATCCAGATTCTTTTGGGGAGTTACCAGTACAGTAACCATACCAGGAAGTACTTAATTTATTAAGCTACTGCTTTTCTTAATCTCAGTGGAGATATTTACTGATAAACAGCTACCTACGCAGCATGTTCATGTCGTTCCTAAATGAGCTTTTATCTCTCTCCCCTCACCACAAATCAGATTCTTCTGAGGAGTTCCCAGTACATTATCCTTCCCCTGTGTAATTACCTTAACAAGCTCCAGCTGTTTTTATTCTCAGAAGGTTTACTCCCTGATATGCAGCTGCCTACCCCCTTCGTAAGTGCAGGTCCTAAATGAGCTTTTTTCTCTGTTCCCTCACCACAATCCAGATTCTTTTGGGGAGTTACCAGTACAGTAACCATACCAGGAAGTACTTAATTTATTAAGCTACTGCTTCTCTTAATCTCAGTGGAGACATTTACTGATAAAAAGCTACCTACGCAGCATGTTCATGTCGTTCCTAAATGAGCTTTTATCTGTCTCCCCTCATCACAAATCAGATTCTTCTGAGGAGTTCCCAGTACATTATCCTTTCCCCTGTGTAATTACCTTAACAAGCTCCAGCTGTTTTTATTCTCAGAAGGTTTACTCCCTGATATACAACTGCCTACCCCCTTCATAAGTGCCAGTCCTAAATGAGCTTTTTTCTCTGTTCCCTCACCACAATCCAGATTCTTTTGGGGAGTTACCAGTACAGTAACCATACCAGGAAGTACTTAATTTGTTAAGCTACTGATTTTCTTAATCTCACTGTATTTATTTACTGATAAAAAGCTACCTACGCAGCATGTTCATGTCGTTCCTAAATGAGCTTTTATCTCTCTCCCCTCACCAGAATCAGATTGTTCTGAGGAGTTCCCAGTACATTATCCTTTCCCCTGTGTAATTACCTTAACAAGCTCCAGCTGTTTTTATTCTCAGAAGGTTTACTCCCTGATATACAGCTGCCTACCCCCTTCGTAAGTGCAGGTCCTAAATGAGCTTTTTTCTCTGTTCCCTCACCACAATCCAGATTCTTTTGGGGAGTTACCAGAACAGAAACCATACCAGGAAGTACTTATTTCATTAAGCTACTGCTTTTCTTAATCTCAGTGGAGATATTTACTGATAAACAGCTACCTACGCAGCATGTTCATGTCGTTCCTAAATGAGCTTTTATCTCTCTCCCCTCACCAGAATCATATTCTTCTGAGGAGTGCCCAGTACATTATCCTTTCCCCTGTGTAATTACCTTAACAAGCTCCAGCTGTTTTTATTCTCAGAAGTTTTACTCCCTGATATACTGCGGCCTACCCCCTTCGTAAGTGCAGGTCCTAAATGAGCTTTTTTCTCTGTTCCCTCACCACAATCCAGATTCTTTCGGCGAGATATAGTACAGTAACCATACCAGGAAGTACTTAATTTATTAAGCTATTGCTTTTCTTAATCTCAGTGGAGATATTTACTGATAAAAAGCTACCTACGCAGCATGTTCATGTCGTTCCTAAATGAGCTTTTATCTCTCTCCCCTCATCACAAATCAGATTCTTCTGAGGAGTTCCCAGTACATTATCCTTTCCCCTGTGTAATTACCTTAACAAGCTCCAGCTGTTTTTATTCTCAGAAGGTTTACTCCCTGATATACAACTGCCTACCCCCTTCGTAAGTGCAAGTCCTAAATGAGCTTTTTTCTCTGTTCCCTCACCACAATCCAGATTCTTTTGGGGAGTTACCAGTACAGTAACCATACCAGGAAGTACTTAATTTATTAAGCTACTGCTTTTCTTAATCTCAGTGGAGATCTTTACTGATAAACAGCTACCTACGCAGCATGTTCATGTCGTTCCTAAATGAGCTTTTATCTCTCTCCCCTCATCACAAATCAGATTCTTCTGAGGAGTTCCCAGTACATTATCCTTTCCCCTGTGTAATTACCTTAACAAACTCCAGCTGTTTTTATTCTCAGAAGGTTTACGCCCTGATATACAACTGCCTACCCCCTTCGTAAGTGCAAGTCCTAAATGAGCTTTTTTCTCTGTTCCCTCACCACAATCCAGATTCGTTTGGGGAGTTACCAGTACAGTAACCATACCAGGAAGTACTTAACTTATTAAGCTACTGCTTTTCTTAATCTCAGTGGAGATATTTACTGATAAACAGCTACCTACGCAGCATGTTCATGTCGTTCCTAAATGAGCTTTTTTCTCTGTTCCCTCACCACAATCCAGATACTTTTGGGGAGTTACCAGTACAGTATCCATACCAGGAAGTACTTAATTTATTAAGCTACTGCTTTTCTTAATCTCAGTGGAGATATTTACTGATAAACAGCTACGTATGCAGCATTTTCATGTCGTTCCTAAATGAGCTTTTATCTCTCTCCCCTCATCACAAATCAGATTCTTCTGAGGAGTTCCCAGTAGATTATCCTTTCCCCTGTGTAATTACCTTAACAAGCTCCAGTTGTTTTTATTCTCAGAAGGTTTACTCCCTGATATACAACTGCCTACCCCCTTCGTAAGTGCAAGTCCTAAATGAGCTTTTTTCTTTGTTCCCTCACCACAATCCAGATTCTTTTGGGGAGTTACCATTACAGTAACCATACCAGGAAGTACTTAACTTATTAAGCTACTGCTTTTCATAATCTCAGTGGAGATATTTACTGATAAACAGCTACCTACGAAGCATGTTCATGTCGTTCCTAAATGAGCTTTTTTCTCTGTTCCCTCACCACAATCCAGATACTTTTGGGGAGTTTCCAGTACAGTATCCATACCAGGAAGTAATTAATTTATTAAGCTACTGCTTTTCTTAATCTCAGTGGAGATATTTACTGATAAAGAGCTACGTATGCAGCATTTTCATGTCGTTCCTAAATGAGCTTTTTTCTCTCTCCCCTCACCACAAATCAGATTCTTCTGAGGAGTTCCCAGTACATTATCCTTTCCCCTGTGTAATTACCTTAACAAGCTCCAGCTGTTTTTATTCTCAGAAGCGATACTCCCTGATATACAGCTGCCTAACCCGTTCCTAATTGCAGGTCCTAAATGAGATTTTTTCTCTGTTCCCTCACCACAATCCAGATTCTTTTGGGGAGTTACCAGTACAGTAACCATACCAGGAAGTACTTAATTTATTAAGCTACTGCTTTTCTTAATCTCAGTGGAGATATTTACTGATAAACAGCTACCTACGCAGCATGTTCATGTCGTTACTAAATGAGCTTTTATCTCTCTCCCGTCACCACAAATCTATTTCTACTGAGAAGTTCCCAGTACATTATCCTTTCCCCTGTGTAATTACCTTAACAAGCTCCAGCTGTTTTTATTCTCAGAATGTTTACTCCCTGATATACAGCTGCCTACCCCTTCGAAAGTGCAGGTACTAAATGAGCTTTTTTCTCTGTTCCCTCACCACAATCCAGATACTTTGGGGAGTTACCAGTACAGTAACCATAACAGGAAGTACTTAATTTATTAAGCTACTGATTTTCTTAATCTCAGTGGATTTATTTACTGATAAACAGCTAACTACGCAGCATGTTCATGTCGTTCTTAAATGAGCTTTTATCTCTCTCCCCTCACCACAAATCAGATTCTTCTGAGGAGTTCCCAGTACATTATCCTTTCCCCTGTGTAATTACCTTAACAAGCTCCAGCTGTTTTTATTCTCAGAAGGTTTACTCCCTGATATACAGCTGCCTACCCCTTCGAAAGTGCAGGTCCTAAATGAGCTTTTTTCTCTGTTCCCACACCACTATCCAGATTCTTTTGGGGAGTTACCAGTACAGTAACCATACCAGGAAGTACTTAATTTATTAAGCTACTGCTTTTCTTAATCTCAGTGGAGCTATTTACTGATAAACAGCTACCTAGGCAGCATGTTCATGTCGTTCCTAAATGACCATTATTCTCTGTTCCCTCACCACAATCCAGATTCTTTTGGGGAGTTACCAGTACAGTAACCATACCAGGAAGTACTTAATTTATTAAGCTACTGCTTTTCTTAATCTCAGTGGAGATATTTACTGATAAACAGCTACCTACGCAGCATGTTCATGTCGTTCCTAAATGAGCTTTTATCTCTCTCCCCTCACCACAAATCAGATTCTTCTGAGGAGTTCCCAGTACATTATCCTTTCCCCTGTGTAATTACCTTAACAAGCTCCAGCTGTTTTTATTCTCAGAAGGTTTACTCCCAGATATACAGCTGCCTACACCCTTCGTAAGTGCAGGTCCTAAATGAGCTTTTTTCTCTTTTCCCTCACCACAATCCAGATTCTTTTGGGGAGTTACCAGTACAGTAACCATACCAGGAAGTACTTAATTTATTAAGCTACTGCTTTTCTTAATCTCAGTGGAGATATTTACTGATAAACAGCTACCAACGCAGCATGTTCATGTCGTTCATAAATGAGCTTTTATCTCTCTCCCCTCAACACAAATCAGATTCTTCTGAGGATTTCCCAGTACATTATCCTTTCCCCTGTGTAATTACCTTAACAAGCTCCAGCTGTTTTTATTCTCAGAAGGTTTACTCCCTGATATACAGCTGCCTACCCCCTTCGTAAGTGCAGGTCTTAAATGAGCTTTTTTCTCTGTTCCCTCACCACAATCCAGATTCTTTTGGGGAGTTACCAGTACAGTAACCATACCAGGAAGTACTTAATTTATTAATCTACTGCTTTTCTTAATGTCAGTGGAGATATTTACTGATAAACAGCTACGTAGGCAGCATGTTCATGTCGTTCCTTAATGAGCTTTTATCTCTCTCCCCTCACCACAAATCAGATTCTTCTCAGGAGTTCCCAGTACATTATCCTTTCCCCTGTGTAATTACCTTAACAAGCTCCAGCTGTTTTTAGTCTCAGAAGGTTTACTCCCTGATATACAGCTGCCTACCCCCTTCGTAAGTGCAGGTCCTAAATGAGCTTTTTTCTCTGTTCCCTCACCACAATCCAGATTCTTTTGGCGAGATACAGTACAGTAACCATACAAGGAAGTACTTAATTTATTAAGCTACTGCTTTTCTTAATCTCAGTGGAGATATTTACTGATAAACAGCTACCTACGCAGCATGTTCATGTCGTTCCTAAATGAGCTTTTATCTCTCTCCCCTCACCACAAATCAGATTCTTCTGAGGATTTCCCAGTACATTATCCTTTCCCCTGTGTAATTACCATAACAAGCTCCAGCTGTTTTTATTCTCAGAAGGTTAACTCCCTGATATACAGCTGCCTACCCGCTTCGTAAGTGCAGGTCCTAAATGAGATTTTTTCTCTGTTCCCTCACCACAATCCAATCCTTTTGGGGAGTTACAAGTACAGTAACCATACCAGGAAGTACTTAATTTATTAAGCTACTGCTTTTCTTAATCTCAGTGGAGATATTTACTGATAAACAGCTACCTACGCAGCATGTTCATGTCGTTCCTAAATGAGCTTTTATCTCTCTCCCCTCACCACAAATCAGATTCTTCTGAGGAGTTCCCAGTACATTATTCTTCCCCTGTGTAATTACCTTAACAAGCTCCAGCTGTTTTTATTCTCAAAAGGTTTACTCCCTGATATGCAGCTGCCTACCCCCTTCGTAAGTGCAGGTCCTAAATGAGCTTTTTTCTCTGTTCCCTCACCACAATCCAGATTCTTTTGGGGAGTTACCAGTACAGTAACCATACCAGGAAGTACTTAATTTATTAAGCTACTGCTTTTCTTAATCTCAGTGGAGATCTTTACTGATAAACAGCTACCTACGCAGCATGTTCATGTCGTTCCTAAATGAGCTTTTATCTCTCTCCCCTCATCACAAATCAGATTCTTCTGAGGAGTTCCCAGTACATTATCCTTTCCCCTGTGTAATTACCTTAACAAACTCCAGCTGTTTTTATTCTCAGAAGGTTTACGCCCTGATATACAACTGCCTACCCCCTTCGTAAGTGCAAGTCCTAAATGAGCTTTTTTCTCTGTTCCCTCACCACAATCCAGATTCTTTTGGGGAGTTACCAGTACAGTAACCATACCAGGAAGTACTTAACTTATTAAGCTACTGCTTTTCTTAATCTCAGTGGAGATATTTACTGATAAACAGCTACCTACACAGCATGTTCATGTCGTTCCTAAATGAGCTTTTTTCTCTGTTCCCTCACCACAATCCAGATACTTTTGGGGAGTTACCAGTACAGTATCCATACCAGGAAGTACTTAATTTATTAAGCTACTGCTTTTCTTAATCTCAGTGGAGATATTTACTGATAAACAGCTACGTATGCAGCATTTTCATGTCGTTCCTAAATGAGCTTTTATCTCTCTCCCCTCATCACAAATCAGATTCTTCTGAGGAGTTCCCAGTAGATTATCCTTTCCCCTGTGTAATTACCTTAACAAGCTCCAGTTGTTTTTATTCTCAGAAGGTTTACTCCCTGATATACAACTGCCTACCCCCTTCGTAAGTGCAAGTCATAAATGAGCTTTTTTCTTTGTTCCCTCACCACAATCCAGATTCTTTTGGGGAGTTACCAGTACATTAACCATACCAGGAAGTACTTAACTTATTAAGCTACTGCTTTTCTTAATCTCAGTGGAGATATTTACTGATAAACAGCTACCTACGCAGCATGTTCATGTCGTTCCTAAATGAGCTTTTTTCTCTGTTCCCTCACCACAATCCAGATACTTTTGGGGAGTTTCCAGTACAGTATCCATACCAGGAAGTAATTAATTTATTAAGCTACTGCTTTTCTTATCTCAGTGGAGATATTTACTGATAAAGAGCTACGTATGCAGCATTTTCATGTCGTTCCTAAATGAGCTTTTTTCTCTCTCCCCTCACCACAAATCACATTCTTCTGAGGAGTTCCCAGTACATTATCCTTTCCCCTGTGTAATTACCTTAACAAGCTCCAGCTGTTTTTATTCTCAGAAGCGATACTCCCTGATATACAGCTGCCTAACCCGTTCGTAATTGCAGGTCCTAAATGAGATTTTTTCTCTGTTCCCTCACCACAATCCAGATTCTTTTGGGGAGTTACCAGTACAGTAACCATACCAGGAAGTACTTAATTTATTAAGCTACTGCTTTTCTTAATCTCAGTGAAGATATTTACTGATAAACAGCTACCTACGCAGCATGTTCATGTCGTTACTAAATGAGCTTTTATCTCTCTCCCGTCACCACAAATCTATTTCTACTGAGAAGTTCCCAGTACATTATCCTTTCCCCTGTGTAATTACCTTAACAAGCTCCAGCTGTTTTTATTCTCAGAATGTTTACTCCCTGATATACAGCTGCCTACCCCTTCGAAAGTGCAGGTCCTAAATGAGCTTTTTTCTCTGTTCCCTCACCACAATCCAGATACTTTGGGGAGTTACCAGTACAGTAACCATAACAGGAAGTACTTAATTTATTAAGCTACTGATTTTCTTAATCTCAGTGGATTTTTTTACTGATAAACAGCTAACTACGCAGCATGTTCATGTCGTTCTTAAATGAGCTTTTATCTCTCTCCCCTCACCACAAATCAGATTCTTCTGAGGAGTTCCCAGTACATTATCCTTTCCCCTGTGTAATTACCTTAACAAGCTCCAGCTGTTTTTATTCTCAGAAGGTTTACTCCCTGATATACAGCTGCCTACCCCTTCGAAAGTGCAGGTCCTAAATGAGCTTTTTTCTCTGTTCCCACACCACTATCCAGATTCTTTTGGGGAGTTACCAGTACAGTAACCATACCAGGAAGTACTTAATTTATTAAGCTACTGCTTTTCTTAATCTCAGTGGAGCTATTTACTGATAAACAGCTACCTAGGCAGCATGTTCATGTCGTTCCTAAATGACCATTATTCTCTGTTCCCTCACCACAATCCAGATTCTTTTGGGGAGTTACCAGTACAGTAACCATACCAGGAAGTACTTAATTTATTAAGCTACTGCTTTTCTTAATCTCAGTGGAGATATTTACTGATAAACAGCTACCTACGCAGCATGTTCATGTCGTTCCTAAATGAGCTTTTATCTCTCTCCCCTCACCACAAATCAGATTCTTCTGAGGAGTTCCCAGTACATTATCCTTTCCCCTGTGTAATTACCTTAACAAGCTCCAGCTGTTTTTATTCTCAGAAGGTTTACTCCCAGATATACAGCTGCCTACACCCTTCGTAAGTGCAGGTCCTAAATGAGCTTTTTTCTCTTTTCCCTCACCACAATCCAGATTCTTTTGGGGAGTTACCAGTACAGTAACCATACCAGGAAGTACTTAATTTATTAAGCTACTGCTTTTCTTAATCTCAGTGGAGATATTTACTGATAAACAGCTACCAACGCAGCATGTTCATGTCGTTCATAAATGAGCTTTTATCTCTCTCCCCTCAACACAAATCAGATTCTTCTGAGGATTTCCCAGTACATTATCCTTTCCCCTGTGTAATTACCTTAACAAGCTCCAGCTGTTTTTATTCTCAGAAGGTTTACTCCCTGATATACAGCTGCCTACCCCCTTCGTAAGTGCAGGTCTTAAATGAGCTTTTTTCTCTGTTCCCTCACCACAATCCAGATTCTTTTGGGGAGTTACCAGTACAGTAACCATACCAGGAAGTACTTAATTTATTAATCTACTGCTTTTCTTAATGTCAGTGGAGATATTTACTGATAAACAGCTACGTAGGCAGCATGTTCATGTCGTTCCTTAATGAGCTTTTATCTCTCTCCCCTCACCACAAATCAGATTCTTCTGAGGAGTTCCCAGTACATTATCCTTTCCCCTGTGTAATTACCTTAACAAGCTCCAGCTGTTTTTAGTCTCAGAAGGTTTACTCCCTGATATACAGCTGCCTACCCCCTTCGTAAGTGCAGGTCCTAAATGAGCTTTTTTCTCTGTTCCCTCACCACAATCCAGATTCTTTTGGCGAGATACAGTACAGTAACCATACAAGGAAGTACTTAATTTATTAAGCTACTGCTTTTCTTAATCTCAGTGGAGATATTTACTGATAAACAGCTACCTACGCAGCATGTTCATGTCGTTCCTAAATGAGCTTTTATCTCTCTCCCCTCACCACAAATCAGATTCTTCTGAGGATTTCCCAGTACATTATCCTTTCCCCTGTGTAATTACCATAACAAGCTCCAGCTGTTTTTATTCTCAGAAGGTTAACTCCCTGATATACAGCTGCCTACCCGCTTCCTAAGTGCAGGTCCTAAATGAGATTTTTTCTCTGTTCCCTCACCACAATCCAATTCTTTTGGGGAGTTACAAGTACAGTAACCATACCAGGAAGTACTTAATTTATTAAGCTACTGCTTTTCTTAATCTCAGTGGAGATATTTACTGATAAACAGCTACCTACGCAGCATGTTCATGTCGTTCCTAAATGAGCTTTTATCTCTCTCCCCTCACCACAAATCAGATTCTTCTGAGGAGTTCCCAGTACATTATTCTTCCCCTGTGTAATTACCTTAACAAGCTCCAGCTGTTTTTATTCTCAAAAGGTTTACTCCCTGATATGCAGCTGCCTACCCCCTTCGTAAGTGCAGGTCCTAAATGAGCTTTTTTCTCTGTTCCCTCACCACAATCCAGATTCTTTTGGGGAGTTACCAGTACAGTAACCATACCAGGAAGTACTTAATTTATTAAGCTACTGCTTTTCTTAATCTCAGTGGAGATATTAACTGATAAAAAGCTACCTACGCAGCATGTTCATGTCGTTCCTAAATGAGCTTTTATCTGTCTCCCCTCATCACAAATCAGATTCTTCTGAGGAGTTCCCAGTACATTATCCTTTCCCCTGTGTAATTACCTTAACAAGCTCCAGCTGTTTTTATTCTCAGAAGGTTTACTCCCTGATATACAACTGCCGACCCCCTTCGTAAGTGCCAGTCCTAAATGAGCTTTTTTCTCTGTTCCCTCACCACAATCCAGATTCTTTTGGGGAGTTACCAGTACAGTAACCATACCAGGAAGTACTTAATTTATTAAGCTACTGATTTTCTTAATCTCAGTGTATTTATTTACTGATAAACAGCTACCTACGCAGCATGTTCATGTCGTTCTTAAATGAGCTTTTATCTCTCTCCCCTCACCACAAATCAGATTCTTCTGAGGAGTTCCCAGTACATTATCCTTTCCCCTGTGTAATTAACTTAACAAACTCCAGCTGTTTTTATTCTCAGAAGGTTTACTCCCTGATATACAGCTGCCTATCCCCTTCGTAAGTGCAGGTCCTAAATGAGCTTTTTTCTCTGTTCCCTCACCACAATCCAGATTCTTTTGGGGAGTTACCAGTAGAGTAACCATACCAGGAAGTACTTAATTTATTAAGCTACTGCTTTTCTTAATCTCAGTGGAGCTATTTACTGATAAACAGCTACCTACGAAGCATGTTCATGTGGATCCTTAATGACGTTTTTTCTCTGTTCCCTCATCACAATCCAGATTCTTTTGGGGAGTTACCAGTACAGTATCCATACCAGGAAGTACTTAATTTATTAAGCTACTGCTCTTCTTAATCTCAGTGGAGATATTTACTGATAAACAGCTACGTATGCAGCATGTTCATGTCGTTCCTAAATGAGCTTTTTTCTCTCTCCCCTCACCACAAATCAGATTCTTCTGAGGAGTTCCCAGTACATTATACTTTCCCCTGTGTAATTACCTTAACAAGCTCCAGCTGTTTTTATTCTCAGAAGAGATACTCCCTGATATACAGCTGCCTACCCCCTTCGTAATTTCAGGTCCTAAATGAGCTTTTTTCTCTGTTCCTTCACCACAATCCAGATTCTTTTGGGGAGTTACCAGTACAGTAACCATACCAGGAAGTACTTAATTTACTAAGCTACTGCTTTTCTTAATCTCAGTGGAGATATTTACTGATAAACAGCTACCTAAGCAGCATGTTCATGTCGTTCCTAAATGAGCTTTTATCTCTCTCCCCTCACCACAAATCAGATTCTTCTGAGGAGTTCCCAGTACATTATCCTTTCCCCTGTGTAATTACCTTAACAAGCTCCAGCTGTTTTTATTCTCAGAAGTTTTACTCCCTGATATACTGCGGCCTACCCCCTTCGTAAGTGCAGGTCCTAAATGAGCTTTTTTCTCTGTTCCCTCACCACAATCCAGATTCTTTTGGCGTTATACAGTACAGTAACCATACCAGGAAGTACTTAATTAATTAAGCTACTGCTTTTCTTAATCTCAGTGGAGATATTTACTGATAAAAAGCTACCTACGCAGCATGTTCATGTCGTTCCTAAATGAGCTTTTATCTCTCTCCCCTCATCACAAATCAGATTCTTCTGAGGAGTTCCCAGTAAATTATCCTTTCCCCTGTGTAATTACCTTAACAAGCTCCAGCTGTTTTTATTCTCAGAAGGTTTACTCCCTGATATACAACTGCCTACCCCCTTCGTAAGTGCCAGTCCTAAATGAGCTTTTTTCTCTGTTCCCTCACCACAATCCAGATTCTTTTGGGGAGTTACCAGTACAGTAACCATACCAGGAAGTACTTAATTTATTAAGCTACTGCTTTTCTTAATCTCCGTGGAGATCTTTACTGATAAACAGCTACCTACGCAGCATGTTCATGTCGTTCCTAAATGAGCTTTTATCTCTCTCCCCTCATCACAAATCAGATTCTTCTGAGGAGTTCCCAGTACATTATCCTTTCCCCTGTGTAATTACCTTAACAAACTCCAGCTGTTTTTATTCTCAGAAGGTTTACTCCCTGATATACAACTGCCTACCCCCTTCGTAAGTGCAAGTCCTAAATGAGCTTTTTTCTCTGTTCCCTCACCACAATCCAGATTCTTTTGGGGAGTTACCAGTACAGTAACCATACCAGGAAGTACTTAACTTATTAAGCTACTGCTTTTCTTAATCTCAGTGGAGATATTTACTGATAAACAGCTACCTACGCAGCATGTTCATGTCGTTCCTAAATGAGCTTTTTTCTCTGTTCCCTCACCACAATCCAGATACTTTTGGGGAGTTACCAGTACAGTATCCATACCAGGAAGTACTTAATTTATTAAGCTACTGCTTTTCTTAATCTCAGTGGAGATATTTACTGATAAACAGCTACATATGCAGCATTTTCATGTCGTTCCTAAATGAGCTTTTATCTCTCTCCCCTCACCACAATCAGATTGTTCTGAGGAGTTCCCAGTACATTATCCTTTCCTCTGTGTAATTACCTTAACAAGCTCCAGCTGTTTTTATTCTCAGAAGTTTTACTCCCTGATATACTGCGGCCTACCCCCTTCGTAAGTGCAGGTCCTAAATGAGCTTTTTTCTCTGTTCCCTCACCACAATCCAGATTCTTTTGGCGAGATACAGTACAGTAACCATACCAGGAAGTACTTAATTTATTAAGCTACTGCTTTTCTTAATCTTAGTGGAGATATTTACTTATAAACAGCTACGTACGCAGCATGTTCATGTCGTTCCTGAATGAGCTTTTATCTCTCTCCCCTCACCAACAAATCAGATTCTTCTGAGGAGTTCCCAGTACATTATCCTATCCCCTGTGTAATTACCTTAACAAGCTCCAGCTGTGTTTATTCTCAGAAGGTTTACTCCCTAATATACAGCTGCCTACCCCCTTCCTAAGTGCAGGTCCTAAATGAGCTTTTTTCTCTGTTCCCTCACCACAATCCAGATTCTTTTGGGGAGTTACCAGTACAGTAACCATACCAGGAAGTACTTAATTTATTAAGCTACAGCTTTTCTTTTTTTTTTTTTTTTGCCAGTCGTGGGCCTTGGACTCAGGGCCTGAGCACTGTCCCTGGCTTCTTCCTGCTCAAGGCCAGCACTCTGCCACTTGAGCCACAGCGCCGCTTCTGGCCGTTTTCTGTATATGTGGTGCTGGGGAATCGAACCTAGGGCCTCGTGTATCCGAGGCAGGCACTCTTGCCACTAGGCTATATCCCCAGCCCTGCTTTTCTTAATCTCAGTGGAGATATTTACTGATAAACAGCTATGTACGCAGCATGTTCATGTCGTTCCTAAATGAGCTTTAATCTCTCTCCCCTCACCACAAATCAGATTCTTCTGAGGAGTTCCCAGTACATTATCCTTTCCCCTGTGTAATTACCTTAACAAGCTCCAGCTGTTTTTATACTCAGAAGGTTTACTCTCTGATATACAGCTGCCTTCCCCCTTAGTAAGTGCAGGTCCTAAATCTGCTTTTTTCTCTGTTCCCTCACCACAATCCAGATTCTTTTGGGGAGTTACCAGTACAGTAACCATACCAGGAATTACTTAATTTATTAAGCTACTGCTTTTCTTAATCTCAGTGGAGATATTTACTGATAAACAGCTACCTACTCAGCATGTTCATGTCGTTCCTAAATGAGCTTTTTTCTCTATTCCCTCACCACAATCCAGATTCTTTTGGGGAGTTACCAGTACAGTAACCATACCAGGAAGTACTTAATTTATTATGCTACTGCTTTTCTTAATCTCAATGGAGATATTTACTGATAAACAGCTACCTACGCAGCATGTTCATGTCGTTCCTAAATGAGCTTTTATCTCTCTCCCCTCACCACAAATCAGATTCTTCTGAGGAGTTCCCAGTACATTATCCTTTCCCCTGTGTAATTACCTTAACAAGCTCCAGCTGTTTTTATTCTCAGAAGGTTTACTCCCTGATATACAGCTGCCTACCCCCTTCGTAAGTGCAGGTCTTAAATGAGCTTTTTTCTCTGTCACCTCACCACAATCCAGATTCTTTTGGGGATTTACCAGTACAGTAACCATACCAGGAAGTACTTAATTTATTAAGCTACTGCTTTTCTTAATCTCAGTGGAGATATTTACTGATAAACAGCTACCTACGCAGCATGTTCATGTCGTTCCTAAATGAGCTTTCATCTCTCTCCCCTCACCACAAATCAGATTCCTCTAGGGGTTCCCAGTACATTATCCTTTCCCCTGTGTAATTACCTTAACAAGCTCCAGCTGTGTTTATTCTCAGAAGGTTTACTCCCTAATATACAGCTGCCTACCCCCTTCCTAAGTGCAGGTCCTAAATGAGCTTTTTTCTCTGTTCCCTCACCACAATCCAGATTCTTTTGGGGAGTTACCAGTACAGTAACCATACCAGGAAGTACTTAATTTATTAAGCTACAGCTTTTCTTTTTTTTTTTTTTTTGCCAGTCGTGGGCCTTGGACTCAGGGCCTGAGCACTGTCCCTGGCTTCTTCCTGCTCAAGGCCAGCACTCTGCCACTTGAGCCACAGCGCCGCTTCTGGCCGTTTTCTGTATATGTGGTGCTGGGGAATCGAACCTAGGGCCTCGTGTATCCGAGGCAGGCACTCTTGCCAGTATGCTATATCCCCAGCCCTGCTTTTCTTAATCTCAGTGGAGATATTTACTGATAAACAGCTATGTACGCAGCATGTTCATGTCGTTCCTAAATGAGCTTTAATCTCTCTCCCCTCACCACAAATCAGATTCTTCTGAGGAGTTCCCAGTACATTATCCTTTCCCCTGTGTAATTACCTTAACAAGCTCCAGCTGTTTTTATACTCAGAAGGTTTACTCTCTGATATACAGCTGCCTTCCCCCTTAGTAAGTGCAGGTCCTAAATCTGCTTTTTTCTCTGTTCCCTCACCACAATCCAGATTCTTTTGGGGAGTTACCAGTACAGTAACCATACCAGGAATTACTTAATTTATTAAGCTACTGCTTTTCTTAATCTCAGTGGAGATATTTACTGATAAACAGCTACCTACTCAGCATGTTCATGTCGTTCCTAAATGAGCTTTTTTCTCTATTCCCTCACCACAATCCAGATTCTTTTGGGGAGTTACCAGTACAGTAACCATACCAGGAAGTACTTAATTTATTAAGCTACTGCTTTTCTTAATCTCAATGGAGATATTTACTGATAAACAGCTACCTACGCAGCATGTTCATGTCGTTCCTAAATGAGCTTTTATCTCTCTCCCCTCACCACAAATCAGATTCTTCTGAGGAGTTCCCAGTACATTATCCTTTCCCCTGTGTAATTACCTTAACAAGCTCCAGCTGTTTTTATTCTCAGAAGGTTTACTCCCTGATATACAGCTGCCTACCCCCTTCGTAAGTGCAGGTCTTAAATGAGCTTTTTTCTCTGTCACCTCACCACAATCCAGATTCTTTTGGGGATTTACCAGTACAGTAACCATACCAGGAAGTACTTAATTTATTAAGCTACTGCTTTTCTTAATCTCAGTGGAGATATTTACTGATAAACAGCTACCTACGCAGCATGTTCATGTCGTTCCTAAATGAGCTTTCATCTCTCTCCCCTCACCACAAATCAGATTCCTCTAGGGGTTCCCAGTACATTATCCTTTCCCCTGTGTAATTACCTTAACAAGCTTCAGCTGTTTTTATTCTCAGAACGTTTACTCCCTGATATACAGCTGCCTACCCCCTTCGTAAGTGCAGGTCCTAAATGAGCTTTTTTCTCTGTTCCCTCACCACAATCCAGATTCTTTTGGGGAGTTTCCAGTACAGTATCCATACCAGGAAGTACTTAATTTATTAAGCTACTGCTTTTCTTAATCTCAGTGGAGATATTTACTGATAAACAGCTACCTACGCAGCTTGTTTATGTCGTTCCTAAATGAGCTTTTATCTCTCTCCCCTCACCACAAATCAGATTCTTCTGAGGAGTACCCAGTACATTATCCTATCCCCTGTGTAATTACCTTAACAAGCTCCAGCTGTTTTTATTCTCAGATGGCATACTCCCTGATATACAGCTGCCTACCCCCTTCGTAAGTGCAGGTCCTAAATGAGCTTTTTTCTCTGTTCCCTCACCACAATCCAGATTCTTTTGGGGAGTTACCAGTACAGTAACCATACAAGGAAGTACTTAATTTATTAAGCTACTGCTTTTCTTAATCTCATTGGGGATATTTACTGATAAACAGCTACCTACGCAGCATGTTCATGTCGTTCCTAAATGAGCTTTTATCTCTCTCCCCTCACCACAAATAAGATTCTTCTGAGGAGTTCCCAGTACATTATCCTTCCCCTGTGTAATTACCTTAACAAGCTCCAGCTGTTTTTATTCTCAGAAGGTTTACTCCCTGATATGCAGCTGCCTACCCCCTTCGTAAGTGCAGGTCCTAAATGAGCTTTTTTCTCTGTTCCCTCACCACAATCCAGATTCTTTTGGGGAGTTACCAGTACAGTAACCATACCAGGAAGTACTTAATTTATTAAGCTACTGCTTTTCTTAATCTCAGTGGAGATATTTACTGATAAAAAGCTACCAACGCAGCATGTTTATGTCGGTCCTAAATGAGCTTTTATCTGTCTCCCCTCATCACAAATCAGATTCTTCTGAGGAGTTCCCAGTACATTATCCTTTCCCCTGTGTAATTACCTTAACAAGCTCCAGCTGTTTTTATTCTCAGAAGGTTCAGTCCCTGATATACAGCTGCCTACCCCCTTCGTAAGTGTAGGTCCTAAATGAGGTTTTTTCTCTGTTCCCTCAGCACAATCCAGATTCTTTTGGGCAGTTACCAGTACAGTAACCATACCAGGAAGTACTTAATTTATTAAGCTACTGCTTTTCTTAACCTCAGTGGAGATATTTATTGATAAACAGCTACCTACGCAGCATGTTCATGTCGTTCTTAAATGAGATTTTATATCTCTCCCCTCACCACAAATCAGATTTTTCTGAGGAGTTCCCAGTACATTATCCTTTCCCCTGTGTAATTACCTTAACAAGCTCCAGCTGTTTTTATTCTCAGAAGGTTTACTCCCTGATATACAGCTGCCTATCCCCTTCGTAAGTGCAGGTCCTAAATGAGCTTTTTTCTCTTTTCCCTCACCACAATCCAGATTCTTTTGGGGAGTTACCAGAACAGAAACCATACCAGGAAGTACTTAATTCATTAAGCTACTGCTTTTTTTAATCTCAGTGGAGATATTTACTGATAAACAGCTACCTACGCAGCATGTTCATGTCGTTCCTAAATGAGCTTTTATCTCTCTCCCCTCACCAGAATCAGATTCTCCTGAGGAGTTCCCAGTACATTATCCATTCCCCTGTGTAATTACCTTAACAAGCTCCAGCTGTTTTTATTCTCAGAAGTTTTACTCCCTGATATACTGCGGCCTACCCCCTTCGTAAGTGCAGGTCATAAATGAGCTTTTTTCTCTGTTACCTCACCACAATCCAGATTCTTTTGGCGAGATACAGTACAGTAACCATTCAAGGAAGTACTTAATTTATTAAGCTACTGCTTTTCTTAATCTCAGTGGAGATATTTACTGATAAACAGCTACCTACGCAGCATGTTCATGTCGTTCCTAAATGAGCTTTTATCTCTCTCCCCTCACCACAAGTCAGATTCTTCTGAGGAGTTCCCAGTACATTATCCTTTCCCCTGTGTAATTACCTTAACAAGCTCCAGCTGTTTTTATTCTCAGAAGGTTTACTCCCTGATATACAGCTGCCTACCCCCTTCGTAAGTGCAGGTCCTAAATGAGCTTTTTTCTCTGTTCCCTCACCACAATCCAGATTCTTTTGGGGAGTTACCAGTACAGTAACCATACAAGGAAGTACTTAATTTATTAAGCTACTGCTTTTCTTAATCTCAGTGGAGATATTTACTGATAAACAGCTACCTACGCAGCATGTTCATGTCGTTCCTAAATGAGCTTTTATCTCTCTCCCCTCACCACAAATAAGATTCTTCTGAGGAGTTCCCAGTACATTATCCTTCCCCTGTGTAATTACCTTAACAAGCTCCAGCTGTTTTTATTCTCAGAAGGTTTACTCCCTGATATGCAGCTGCCTACCCCCTTCGTAAGTGCAGGTCCTAAATGAGCTTTTTTCTCTGTTCCCTCACCACAATCCAGATTCTTTTGGGGAGTTACCAGTAGAGTAACCATACCAGGAAGTACTTAATTTATTAAGCTACTGCTTTTCTTATTCTCAGTGGAGCTATTTACTGATAAACAGCTACCTACGCAGCATGTTCATGTCGTTCCTTAATGACCTTTTTTCTCTGTTCCCTCATCACAATCCAGATTCTTTTGGGGAGTTACCAGTACAGTATCCATACCAGGAAGTACTTAATTTATTAAGCTACTGCTCTTCTTAATCTCAGTGGAGATATTTACTTATAAACAGCTACGTATGCAGCATGTTTTTGTCGTTCCTAAATGAGCTTTTTTCTCTCTCCCCTCACCACAAATCAGATTCTTCTGAGGAGTTCCCAGTACATTATCCTTTCCCCTGTGTAATTACCTTAACAAGCTCCAGTTGTTTTTATTCTCAGAAGAGATACTCCCTGATATACAGCTGCCTACCCCCTTCGTAATTTCAGGTCCTAAATGAGCTTTTTTCTCTGTTCCTTCACCACAATCCAGATTCTTTTGGGGAGTTACCAGTACAGTAACCATACCAGGAAGTACTTAATTTACTAAGCTACTGCTTTTCTTAATCTCAGTGGAGATATTTACTGATAAAAAGCTACCTACGCAGCGTGTTCATGTCGTTCCTAAATGAGCTTTTATCTCTCTCCCCTCACAACAAATCAGATTCTTCTGAGGAGTTCCCAGTTCATTATCCTTTCCCCTGTGTAATTACCTTAACAAGCTCCAGCTGTTTTTATTCTCAGAAGGTTTACTCCCTGGTATACAGCTGCCTACCACCTTCGTAAGTGCAGGTCCTAAATGAGCTTTTTTCTCTGTTCTCTCACCACAATCCAGATTCTTTTGGGGAGTTACCAGAACCGAAACCATACCAGGAAGTACTTAATTCATTAAGCTACTGCTTTTCTTAATCTCAGTGGAGATATTTACTGATAAACAGCTACCTACGCAGCATGTTCATGTCGTTCCTAAATGAGCTTTTATCTCTCTCCCCTCACCAGAATCAGATTATTCTGAGGAGTTCCCAGTACATTATCCTTTCCCCTTTGTAATTACCTTAACAAGCTAAAGCTGTTTTTATTCTCAGAAGGTTTACTCCCTGATATGCAGCTGCCTACCCCCTTCGTAAGTGCAGGTCCTTAATGAGCTTTTTTCTCTGTTCCCTCACCACACTCCAGATTCTTTTGGGGAGTTACCAGTACAGTAACCATACCAGGAAGTACTTAACTTATTAAGCTACTGCTTTTCTTAATCTCAGTGGAGATATTTACTGATAAACAGCTACCTACGCAGCATGTTCATGTCGTTCCTAAATGAGCTTTTTTCTCTGTTCCCTCACCACAATCCAGATACTTTTGGGGAGTTACCAGTACAGTATCCATACCAGGAAGTACTTAATTTATTAAGCTACTGCTTTTCTTAATCTCAGTGGAGATATTTACTGATAAACAGCTACGTATGCAGCATTTTCATGTCGTTCCTAAATGAGCTTTTATCTCTCTCCCCTCATCACAAATCAGATTCTTCTGAGGTGTTCCCAGTAGATTATCCTTTCCCCTGTGTAATTACCTTAACAAGCTCCAGTTGTTTTTATTCTCAGAAGGTTTACTCCCTGATATACAACTGCCTACCCACTTCGTAAGTGCAAGTCCTAAATGAGCTTTTTTCTTTGTTCCCTCACCACAATCCAGATTCTTTTGGGGAGTTACCAGTACAGTAACCATACCAGGAAGTACTTAACTTATTAAGCTACTGCTTTTCTTAATCTCAGTGGAGATATTTACTGATAAACAGCTACCTACGCAGCATGTTCATGTCGTTCCTAAATGAGCTTTTTTCTCTGTTCCCTCACCACAATCCAGATACTTTTGGGGAGTTTCCAGTACAGTATCCATACCAGGAAGTACTTAACTTATTAAGCTACTGCTTTTCTTAATCTCAGTGGAGATATTTACTGATAAAGAGCTACGTATGCAGCATTTTCATGTCGTTCCTAAATGAGCTTTTTTCTCTCTCCCCTCACCACAAATCAGATTCTTCTGAGGAGTTCCCAGTACATTATCCTTTCCCCTGTGTAATTACCTTAACAAGCTCCAGCTGTTTTTATTCTCAGAAGCGATACTCCCTGATATACAGCTGCCTAACCCGTTCGTAATTGCAGGTCCTAAATGAGATTTTTTCTCTGTTCCCTCACCACAATCCAGATTCTTTTGGGGAGTTACCAGTACAGTAACCATACCAGGAAGTACTTAATTTATTAAGCTACTGCTTTTCTTAATCTCAGTGGAGATATTTACTGATAAACAACTACCTACGCAGCATGTTCATGTCGTTACTAAATGAGCTTTTATCTCTCTCCCGTCACCACAAATCTATTTCTACTGAGAAGTTCCCAGTACATTATCCTTTCCCCTGTGTAATTACCTTAACAAGCTCCAGCTGTTTTTATTCTCAGAAGGTTTACTCCCTGATATACAGCTGCCTACCCCTTCGAAAGTGCAGGTCCTAAATGAGCTTTTTTCTCTGTTCCCTCACCACAATCCAGATTCTTTGGGGAGTTACCAGTACAGTAACCATAACAGGAAGTACTTAATTTATTAAGCTACTGATTTTCTTAATCTCAGTGGATTTATTTACTGATAAACAGCTAACTACGCAGCATTTTCATGTCGTTCTTAAATGAGCTTTTATCTCTCTCCCCTCACCACAAATCAGATTCTTCTGAGGAGTTCCCAGTACATTATCCTTTCCCCTGTGTAATTACCTTAACAAGCTCCAGCTGTTTTTATTCTCAGAAGGTTTACTCCCTGATATACAGCTGCCTACCCCTTCGAAAGTGCAGGTCATAAATGAGCTTTTTTCTCTGTTCCCACACCACTATCCAGATTCTTTTGGGGTATTACCAGTACAGTAACCATACCAGGAAGTACTTAATTTATTAAGCTACTGCTTTTCTTAATCTCAGTGGAGCTATTTACTGATAAACAGCTACCTAGGCAGCATGTTCATGTCGTTCCTAAATGAGCTTTTATCTCTCTCCCCTCACCACAAATCAGATTCTTCTGAGGAGTTCCCAGTACATTATCCTTTCCCCTGTGTAATTTCCTTAACAAGCTCCAGCTGTTTTTATTCTCAGAAGGTTTACTCCCAGATATACAGCTGCCTACACCCTTCG
Source organism: Perognathus longimembris pacificus (assembly GCF_023159225.1). Lineage (NCBI taxonomy): Eukaryota > Metazoa > Chordata > Mammalia > Rodentia > Heteromyidae > Perognathus > Perognathus longimembris. The sequence goes on along the minus strand of NW_025957195.1, from coordinate 8,369 downwards.
TAAGTGCAGGTCCTAAATGAGCTTTTTTCTCTTTTCCCTCACCACAATCCAGATTCTTTTGGGGAGTTACCAGTACACTAACCATACCAGGAAGTACTTAATTTATTAAGCTACTGCTTTTCTTAATCTCAGTGGAGATATTTACTGATAAACAGCTACCAACGCAGCATGTTCATGTCGTTCATAAATGAGCTTTTATCTCTCTCCCCTCAACACAAATCAGATTCTTCTGAGGATTTCCCAGTACATTATCCTTTCCCCTGTGTAATTACCTTAACAAGCTCCAGCTGTTTTTATTCTCAGAAGGTTTACTCCCTGATATACAGCTGCCTACCCCCTTCGTAAGTGCAGGTCTTAAATGAGCTTTTTTCTCTGTTCCCTCACCACAATCCAGATTCTTTTGGGGAGTTACCAGTACAGTAACCATACCAGGAAGTACTTAATTTATTAATCTACTGCTTTTCTTAATGTCAGTGGAGATATTTACTGATAAACAGCTACGTACGCAGCATGTTCATGTCGTTCCTTAATGAGCTTTTATCTCTCTCCCCTCACCACAAATCAGATTCTTCTGAGGAGTTCCCAGTACATTATCCTTTCCCCTGTGTAATTACCTTAACAAGCTCCAGCTGTTTTTAGTCTCAGAAGGTTTACTCCCTGATATACAGCTGCCTACCCCCTTCGTAAGTGCAGGTCCTAAATGAGCTTTTTTCTCTGTTCCCTCACCACAATCCAGATTCTTTTGGCGAGATACAGTACAGTAACCATACAAGGAAGTACTTAATTTATTAAGCTACTGCTTTTCTTAATCTCAGTGGAGATATTTACTGATAAACAGCTACCTACGCAGCATGTTCATGTCGTTCCTAAATGAGCTTTTATCTCTCTCCCCTCACCACAAATCAGATTCTTCTGAGGATTTCCCAGTACATTATCCTTTCCCCTGTGTAATTACCATAACAAGCTCCAGCTGTTTTTATTCTCAGAAGGTTAACTCCCTGATATACAGCTGCCTACCCCCTTCGTAAGTGCAGGTCCTAAATGAGATTTTTTCTCTGTTCCCTCACCACAATCCAATTCTTTTGGGGAGTTACAAGTACAGTAACCATACCAGGAAGTACTTAACTTATTAAGCTACTGCTTTTCTTAATCTCAGTGGAGATATTTACTGATAAACAGCTACCTACGCAGCATGATCATGTCGTTCCTAAATGAGCTTTTATCTCTCTCCCCTCACCACAAATCAGATTCTTCTGAGGAGTTCCCAGTACATTATTCTTCCCCTGTGTAATTACCTTAACAAGCTCCAGCTGTTTTTATTCTCAAAAGGTTTACTCCCTGATATGCAGCTGCCTACCCCCTTCGTAAGTGCAGGTCCTAAATGAGCTTTTTTCTCTGTTCCCTCACCACAATCCAGATTCTTTTGGGGAGTTACCAGTACAGTAACCATACCAGGAAGTACTTAATTTATTAACCTACTGCTTTTCTTAATCTCAGTGGAGATATTTACTGATAAAAAGCTACCTACGCAGCATGTTCATGTCGTTCCTAAATGAGCTTTTATCTGTCTCCCCTCATCACAAATCAGATTCTTCTGAGGAGTTCCCAGTACATTATCCTTTCCCCTGTGTAATTACCTTAACAAGCTCCAGCTGTTTTTATTCTCAGAAGGTTTACTCCCTGATATACAACTGCCTACCCCCTTCGTAAGTGCCAGTCCTAAATGAGCTTTTTTCTCTGTTCCCTCACCACAATCCAGATTCTTTTGGGGAGTTACCAGTAGAGTAACCATACCAGGAAGTACTTAATTTATTAAGCTACTGATTTTCTTAATCTCAGTGTATTTATTTACTGATAAACAGCTACCTACGCAGCATGTTCATGTCGTTCTTAAATGAGCTTTTATCTCTCTCCCCTCACCACAAATCAGATTCTTCTGAGGAGTTCCCAGTACATTATCCTTTCCCCTGTGTAATTACCTTAACAAGCTCCAGCTGTTTTTATTCTCAGAAGGTTTACTCCCTGATATACAGCTGCCTATCCCCTTCGTAAGTGCAGGTCCTAAATGAGCTTTTTTCTCTGTTCCCTCACCACAATCCAGATTCTTTTGGGGAGTTACCAGTAGAGTAACCATACCAGGAAGTACTTAATTTATTAAGCTACTGCTTTTCTTAATCTCAGTGGAGCTATTTACTGATAAACAGCTACCTACGAAGCATGTTCATGTGGATCCTTAATGACGTTTTTTCTCTTTTCGCTCATCACAATCCAGATTCTTTTGGGGAGTTACCAGTACAGTATCCATACCAGGAAGTACTTAATTTATTAAGCTACTGCTCTTCTTAATCTCAGTGGAGATATTTACTGATAAACAGCTACGTATGCAGCATGTTCATGTCGTTCCTAAATGAGCTTTTTTCTCTCTCCCCTCACCACAAATCAGATTCTTCTGAGGAGTTCCCAGTACATTATACTTTCCCCTGTGTAATTACCTTAACAAGCTCCAGCTGTTTTTATTCTCAGAAGAGATACTCCCTGATATACAGCTGCCTACCCCCTTCGTAATTTCAGGTCCTAAATGAGCTTTTTTCTCTGTTCCTTCACCACAATCCAGATTCTTTTGGGGAGTTACCAGTACAGTAACCATACCAGGAAGTACTTAATTTACTAAGCTACTGCTTTTCTTAATCTCAGTGGAGATATGTACTGATAAACAGCTACCTACGCAGCATGTTCATGTCGTTCCTAAATGAGCTTTTTTCTCTGTTCCCTCACCACAATCCAGATACTTTTGGGGAGTTACCAGTACAGTATCCATACCAGGAAGTACTTAATTTATTAAGCTACTGCTTTTATTAATCTCAGTGGAGATATTTACTGATAAACAGCTACGTATGCAGCATTTTCATGTCGTTCCTAAATGAGCTTTTATCTCTCTCCCCTCACCACAATCAGATTGTTCTGAGGAGTTCCCAGTACATTATCCTTTCCTCTGTGTAATTACCTTAACAAGCTCCAGCTGTTTTTATTCTCAGAAGTTTTACTCCCTGATATACTGCGGCCTACCCCCTTCGTAAGTGCAGGTCCTAAATGAGCTTTTTTCTCTGTTCCCTCACCACAATCCAGATTCTTTTGGCGAGATACAGTACAGTAACCATACCAGGAAGTACTTAATTTATTAAGCTACTGCTTTTCTTAATCTTAGTGGAGATATTTACTTATAAACAGCTACGTACGCAGCATGTTCATGTCGTTCCTGAATGAGCTTTTATCTCTCTCCCCTCACCAACAAATCAGATTCTTCTGAGGAGTTCCCAGTACATTATCCTATCCCCTGTGTAATTACCTTAACAAGCTCCAGCTGTGTTTATTCTCAGAAGGTTTACTCCCTAATATACAGCTGCCTACCCCCTTCCTAAGTGCAGGTCCTAAATGAGCTTTTTTCTCTGTTCCCTCACCACAATCCAGATTCTTTTGGGGAGTTACCAGTACAGTAACCATACCAGGAAGTACTTAATTTATTAAGCTACAGCTTTTCTTTTTTTTTTTTTTTGCCAGTCGTGGGCCTTGGACTCAGGGCCTGAGCACTGTCCCTGGCTTCTTCCTGCTCAAGGCCAGCACTCTGCCACTTGAGCCACAGCGCCGCTTCTGGCCGTTTTCTGTATATGTGGTGCTGGGGAATCGAACCTAGGGCCTCGTGTATCCGAGGCAGGCACTCTTGCCACTAGGCTATATCCCCAGCCCTGCTTTTCTTAATCTCAGTGGAGATATTTACTGATAAACAGCTACGTACGCAGCATGTTCATGTCGTTCCTAAATGAGCTTTAATCTCTCTCCACTCACCACAAATCAGATTCTTCTGAGGAGTTCCCAGTACAGTATCCTTTCCCCTGTGTAATTACCTTAACAAGCTCCAGCTGTGTTTATACTCAGAAGGTTTACTCTCTGATATACAGCTGCCTTCCCCCTTAGTAAGTGCAGGTCCTAAATCTGCTTTTTTCTCTGTTCCCTCACCACAATCCAGATTCTTTTGGGGAGTTACCAGTACAGTAACCACACCAGGAATTACTTAATTTATTAAGCTACTGCTTTTCTTAATCTCAGTGGAGATATTTACTGATAAACACCTACCTACGCAGCATGTTCATGTCGTTCCTAAATGAGCTTTTTTCTCTATTCCCTCACCACAATCCAGATTCTTTTGGGGAGTTACCAGTACAGTAACCATACCAGGAAGTACTTAATTTATTAAGCTACTGCTTTTCTTAATCTCAGTGGAGATATTTACTGATAAACAGCTACCTACGCAGCATGTTCATGTCTTTCCTAAATGAGCTTTTATCTCTCACCCGTCACCACAAATCAGATTCTTCTGAGGAGTTCCCAGTACATTATCCTTTCCCCTGTGTAATTACCTTAACAAGCTCCAGCTGTTTTTATTCTCAGAATGTTTACTCCCTGATATACAGCTGCCTACCCCCTTCGTAAGTGCAGGTCCTAAATGAGCTTTTTTCTCTGTTCCCTCACCACAATCCAGATTCTTTTGGGGAGTTACCAGTACAGTAACCATACCAGGAAGTACTTAATTTATTAAGCTACTGCTTTTCTTAATCTCAGTGGAGATATTTACTGATAAACAGCTACCTACACAGCATGTTCATGTCGTTCCTAAATGAGCTGTTATCTCTCTCCCCTCACCACAAATCAGATTCTTCTGAGGAGTTCCCAGTACATTATCCTTTCCCCTGTGTAATTACCTTTATAAGGTCCAGCTGTTTTTATTCTCAGAAGGTTTACTCCCTGATATACAACTGCCTACCCGATTCTAAAGTGCAGGTCCTAAATGAGCTTTTTTCTCTGTTCCCTCACCACAATCCAGATTCTTTTGGGGAGTTACCAGTACAGTAACCATACCAGGAAGTACTTAATTTATTAAGCTACTGCTTTTCTTAATATCAGTGGAGATATTTACTGATAAACCGCTACCTACGCAGCATGTGCATGTAATTCCTAAATGAGCTTTTATCTCTCTTTCCTCAAAACAAATTAGATTCTTCTGAGGAGTTCCCAGTACATTATCCTTTCCCCTGTGTAATTACCTTTATAAGGTCCAGCTGTTTTTATTCTCAGAAGGTTTACTCCCTGATATACAACTGCCTACCCGCTTCGTAAGTGCAGGTCCTAAATGAGCTTTTTTCTCTGTTCCCTCACCACAATCCAGATTCTTTTGGGGAGTTACCAGTACAGTAACCATTCCAGGAAGTACTTAATTTATTAAGCTACTGCTTTTCTTAATCTCAATGGAGATATTTACTGATAAACAGCTACCTACGCAGCATGTTCATGTCGTTCCTAAATGAGCTTTTATCTCTCTCCCCTCACCACAAATCAGATTCTTCTGAGGAGTTCCCAGTACATTATCCTTTCCCCTGTGTAATTACCTTAACAAGCTCCAGCTGTTTTTATTCTCAGAAGGTTTACTCCCTGATATACAGCTGCCTACCCCCTTCGTAAGTGCAGGTCTTAAATGAGGTTTTTTCTCTGTCACCTCACCACAATCCAGATTCTTTTGGGGATTTACCAGTACAGTAACCATACCAGGAAGTACTTAATTTATTAAGCTACTGCTTTTCTTAATCTCAGTGGAGATATTTACTGATAAACTGCTACCTACGCAGCATGTTCATGTCGTTCCTAAATGAGCTTTTATCTCTCTCCCCTCACAACAAATCAGATTCTTCTGAGGAGTTCCCAGTTCATTATCCTTTCCCCTGTGTAATTACCTTAACAAGCTCCAGCTGTTTTTATTCTCAGAAGGTTTACTCCCTGGTATACAGCTGCCTACCACCTTCGTAAGTGCAGGTCCTAAATGAGCTTTTTTCTCTGTTCTCTCACCACAATCCAGATTCTTTTGGGGAGTTACCAGAACCGAAACCATACCAGGAAGTACTTAATTCATTAAGCTACTGCTTTTCTTAATCTCAGTGGAGATATTTACTGATAAACAGCTACCTACGCAGCATGTTCATGTCGTTCCTAAATGAGCTTTTATCTCTCTCCCCTCACCAGAATCAGATTATTCTGAGGAGTTCCCAGTACATTATCCTTTCCCCTTTGTAATTACCTTAACAAGCTAAAGCTGTTTTTATTCTCAGAAGGTTTACTCCCTGATATGCAGCTGCCTACCCCCTTCGTAAGTGCAGGTCCTTAATGAGCTTTTTTCTCTGTTCCCTCACCACACTCCAGATTCTTTTGGGGAGTTACCAGTACAGTAACCATACCAGGAAGTACTTAACTTATTAAGCTACTGCTTTTCTTAATCTCAGTGGAGATATTTACTGATAAACAGCTACCTACGCAGCATGTTCATGTCGTTCCTAAATGAGCTTTTTTCTCTGTTCCCTCACCACAATCCAGATACTTTTGGGGAGTTACCAGTACAGTATCCATACCAGGAAGTACTTAATTTATTAAGCTACTGCTTTTCTTAATCTCAGTGGAGATATTTACTGATAAACAGCTACGTATGCAGCATTTTCATGTCGTTCCTAAATGAGCTTTTATCTCTCTCCCCTCATCACAAATCAGATTCTTCTGAGGTGTTCCCAGTAGATTATCCTTTCCCCTGTGTAATTACCTTAACAAGCTCCAGTTGTTTTTATTCTCAGAAGGTTTACTCCCTGATATACAACTGCCTACCCACTTCGTAAGTGCAAGTCCTAAATGAGCTTTTTTCTTTGTTCCCTCACCACAATCCAGATTCTTTTGGGGAGTTACCAGTACAGTAACCATACCAGGAAGTACTTAACTTATTAAGCTACTGCTTTTCTTAATCTCAGTGGAGATATTTACTGATAAACAGCTACCTACGCAGCATGTTCATGTCGTTCCTAAATGAGCTTTTTTCTCTGTTCCCTCACCACAATCCAGATACTTTTGGGGAGTTTCCAGTACAGTATCCATACCAGGAAGTACTTAACTTATTAAGCTACTGCTTTTCTTAATCTCAGTGGAGATATTTACTGATAAAGAGCTACGTATGCAGCATTTTCATGTCGTTCCTAAATGAGCTTTTTTCTCTCTCCCCTCACCACAAATCAGATTCTTCTGAGGAGTTCCCAGTACATTATCCTTTCCCCTGTGTAATTACCTTAACAAGCTCCAGCTGTTTTTATTCTCAGAAGCGATACTCCCTGATATACAGCTGCCTAACCCGTTCGTAATTGCAGGTCCTAAATGAGATTTTTTCTCTGTTCCCTCACCACAATCCAGATTCTTTTGGGGAGTTACCAGTACAGTAACCATACCAGGAAGTACTTAATTTATTAAGCTACTGCTTTTCTTAATCTCAGTGGAGATATTTACTGATAAACAACTACCTACGCAGCATGTTCATGTCGTTACTAATGAGCTTTTATCTCTCTCCCGTCACCACAAATCTATTTCTACTGAGAAGTTCCCAGTACATTATCCTTTCCCCTGTGTAATTACCTTAACAAGCTCCAGCTGTTTTTATTCTCAGAAGGTTTACTCCCTGATATACAGCTGCCTACCCCTTCGAAAGTGCAGGTCCTAAATGAGCTTTTTTCTCTGTTCCCTCACCACAATCCAGATTCTTTGGGGAGTTACCAGTACAGTAACCATAACAGGAAGTACTTAATTTATTAAGCTACTGATTTTCTTAATCTCAGTGGATTTATTTACTGATAAACAGCTAACTACGCAGCATTTTCATGTCGTTCTTAAATGAGCTTTTATCTCTCTCCCCTCACCACAAATCAGATTCTTCTGAGGAGTTCCCAGTACATTATCCTTTCCCCTGTGTAATTACCTTAACAAGCTCCAGCTGTTTTTATTCTCAGAAGGTTTACTCCCTGATATACAGCTGCCTACCCCTTCGAAAGTGCAGGTCATAAATGAGCTTTTTTCTCTGTTCCCACACCACTATCCAGATTCTTTTGGGGTATTACCAGTACAGTAACCATACCAGGAAGTACTTAATTTATTAAGCTACTGCTTTTCTTAATCTCAGTGGAGCTATTTACTGATAAACAGCTACCTAGGCAGCATGTTCATGTCGTTCCTAAATGAGCTTTTATCTCTCTCCCCTCACCACAAATCAGATTCTTCTGAGGAGTTCCCAGTACATTATCATTTCCCCTGTGTAATTTCCTTAACAAGCTCCAGCTGTTTTTATTCTCAGAAGGTTTACTCCCAGATATACAGCTGCCTACACCCTTCGTAAGTGCAGGTCCTAAATGAGCTTTTTTCTCTTTTCCCTCACCACAATCCAGATTCTTTTGGGGAGTTACCAGTACACTAACCATACCAGGAAGTACTTAATTTATTAAGCTACTGCTTTTCTTAAT
>NW_025957194.1:0-45493 GCF_023159225.1 Perognathus longimembris pacificus | reverse complement strand
AATAAAAACAGCTGGAGCTTGTTAAGGTAATTACACAGTGGAAAGGATAATGTACTGGGAACTCCTCAGAAGAATCAGATTTGTGGTGAGGGGAGAGAGATAAAAGCTCATTTAAGAACGACATGAACATGCTGCGTAGGTAGCTGTTTATCAGTAAATATCTCCACTGAGATTAAGAAAAGCAGTAGCTTAATAAATTAAGTACTTCCAGGTATGGTTATTGTACTGGTAACTCCCCAAAAGAATCTGGATTGTGGTGAGGGAACAGAGAAAAGCTCATTTAGGACCTGCACTTACGAATGGGGTAGGCAGCTGTATATCAGGGAGTAAACGTTCTGAGAATAAAAACAGCTGGAGCTTGTTAAGGTAATTACACAGGGGAAAGGATAATGTACTGGGAACTCCTCAGAAGAATCTGATTTGTGGTGAGGGGAGAGAGAAAAAGCTCATTTAGGAACGACATGAACATGCTGCATACGTAGCTGTTTATCAGTAAATATCTCCACTGAGATTAAGAAAAGCAGTGGCTTAATAAATTAAGTACTTCCTGGTATGGATACTGTACTGGTACCTCTCCCAAAAGAATCTGGATTGTGGTGAAGGAACAGAGAAAAAAGCTCATTTAGGACCTGCACTTACGAAGGGGTTAGGCAGCTGTATATCAGGGAGTAAACCTTCTGAGAATAAAAACAGCTGGAGCTTGTTAAGGTAATTACACAGGGAAAAGGATAATGTACTGGGAAATCCTCAGAAGAATCTGATTTGTGGTGAGGGGAGAGAGATAAAAGCTCATTTAGGAACGACATGTACATGCTGCGTAGGTAGCTGTTTATCAGTAAATATCTCCACTGAGTTCAACAAAAGCAGTAGCTTAATAAATTAAGGACATCCTGGTGTTGTTCCTGTACTGGTAACTCCCCAAAAGAATCTGGATTGTGGTGAGGGAACAGAGAAAATAGCTCATTTAGGACCTGCACTTACGAAGGGGTTAGGCAGCTGGATATCAGGGAGTAAACCTTCTGATAATAAAAACAGCTGGAGCTCATTAAGGTAAATACACAGGGGAAAGGATAATGTACTGGGAACTCCTCAGAAGAATCTGATTTGTGGTGAAGGGAGAGAGATAAAAGCTCATTTAGGAACGACATGAACATGCTGCGTAGGTAGCTGTTTATCAGTAAATATCTCCACTGAGGTTAAGAAAAGCAGTAGCTTAATAAATTAAGTATTTCCTGGTATGGTTACTGTACTGGTAACTCCCCAAAATAATCTGGATTGTGGTGAGGGAACAGGGAAAAAAGCTCATTTAGAACCTGCACTTATGAAGGGGTAGGCAGCTGTATATCAGGGAGTAAACCTTCTGAGAATAAAAACAGCTGGAGCTTGTTAAGGTAATTACACAGGGGAAAGGATAATGTACTGGGAACTCCTCAAAAGAATCTGATTCGTGGTGAGGGGAGAGAGATAAAAGCTCATTTAGGAACGACATGAACATGCTGCGTACGTAGCTGTTTATCAGTAAATATCTCAACTGAGATTAAGAAAAGCAGTAGCTTAATAAATTAAGTACTTCCTTGTATGGTTACTGTACTGGTCACTCCACAAAAGAATCTGGATTGCGGTGAGGGAACAGAGAAAAAAGCTCATTTAAGACCTGCACTTACGAAGGGGGTAGGCAGCTGTATATCAGGGAGTAAAACTTCTGAGAATAAAAACAGCTGGAGCATGTTAAGGTAATTACACAGGGGAAAGGATAATGTACTGGGAACTCCTCAGAAGAATCTGATTTGTGGTGAGGGGAGAGACATAAAAGCTCATTTAGGAACGACATGAACATGCTGCGTAGGTAGCAGTTTATCAGTAAATATCTCCACTGAGATTAAGAAAAGCAGTAGCTTAATAAATTAAGTACTTCCTGGTATGGTTACTGTACTGGTAACTCCCCAAAGAATCTGGAATGTGGTGAGGGAACAGAGAAAAAAGCTCATTTAGGACCAGCACTTTCGAAGGGGGTACGCAGCTGTATATCAGGGAGTAAACCTTCTGAGAATAAAAACAGCTGGAGCTTGTTAAGGTAATTACACAGGGGAAAGGATAATGTACTGGGAACTCCTCAGAAGAATCTGATTTGTGGTGAGGGGAGAGAGATAAAAGCTCATTAAGGAACGACATGAACATGCTGCGTAGGTAGCTGTTTATCAGTAAATATCTCCACTGAGATTAAGAAAAGCCGTAGCTTTATAAATTAAGAACTTCCTGGTATGGTTACTGTACTGGTAACTCCCCAAAAGAATCTGGATTTTGGTGAGGGAACAGAGAAAAATGCTCATTTAGGACCTGCACTTACGAAGGGGTTAGGCAGCTGTATATCAGGGAGTAAACCTTCTGAGAATAAAAACAGCTGGAGATTGTTAAGGTAATTACAAAGGGGAAAGGATAATATACTGGGAACTCCTCAGAAGAATCTGATTCGAGGTGAGGGGAGAGAGATAAAAGCTCATTTAGGAACGACACGAACATGCTGCGTAGGTAGCTGTTTATCAGTAAATATCTCCACTGAGATTAAGAAAAGCAGTAGCTTTATAAATTAAGTACTTCCTGGTATGGTTACTGTACTGGTCACTCCCCAAAAGAATCTGGATTGTGGTGAGGGAACAGAAAAAAAAGCTCATTAAGACCTGCACTTACGAAGGGGGTAGGCAGCTGTATATCAGGGAGAAACCTTATGAGAATAAAAACAGCTGGAGCTTGTTAAGGTAATTACACAGAGGAAAGGATAATGTACTGGGAACAATTCAGAAGAATCTGATTTGTGGTGAGGGGAGAGAGATAAAAGCTCATTTAGGAACGACATGAACATGCTGCTTAGGTAGCTGCTTATCAGTAAATATCTCCACTGAGATTAAGAAAAGCAGTAGCTTAATAAATTAAGTACTTCCTGGTATGGTTACTGTACTGGTAACTCCCCAAAAGAATCTGGATTGTGGTGAGGGGACAGAGAAAAATGCTCATTTAGGACCTGCACTTACGAAGGGGTTAGGCAGCTGTATATCAGGGAGTAAACCTTCTGAGAATAAAAACAGCTGGAGATTGTTAAGGTAATTACAAAGGGGAAAGGATAATATACTGGGAACTCCTCAGAAGAATCTGATTCGAGGTGAGGGGAGAGAGATAAAAGCTCATTTAGGAACGACACGAACATGCTGCGTAGGTAGCTGTTTATCAGTAAATATCTCCACTGAGATTAAGAAAAGCAGTAGCTTTATAAATTAAGTACTTCCTGGTATGGTTACTGTACTGGTCACTCCCCAAAAGAATCTGGATTGTGGTGAGGGAACAGAAAAAAAAGCTCATTAAGACCTGCACTTACGAAGGGGGTAGGCAGCTGTATATCAGGGAGAAACCTTATGAGAATAAAAACAGCTGGAGCTTGTTAAGGTAATTACACAGAGGAAAGGATAATGTACTGGGAACAATTCAGAAGAATCTGATTTGTGGTGAGGGGAGAGAGATAAAAGCTCATTTAGGAACGACATGAACATGCTGCTTAGGTAGCTGCTTATCAGTAAATATCTCCACTGAGATTAAGAAAAGCAGTAGCTTAATAAATTAAGTACTTCCTGGTATGGTTACTGTACTGGTAACTCCCCAAAAGAATCTGGATTGTGGTGAGGGGACAGAGAAATAAGCTCATTTAGTACCTGCACTTTCGAAGGGGGTAGGCAGCAGTATATCAGGGAGTAAACCTTCTGAGAATAAAAACAGCTGGACCTTCTTAAGGTAATTACACAGAGGAAAGGATAATGTACTGGGAAATCCTCAGAAGAATCTGATTTGTGGTGAGGGGAGAGAGATAAAAGCTCATTTATGAACGACATGAACATGCTGCGTACGTAGCTGTTTATCAGTAATTATCTCCACTGAGATTAAGAAAAGCAGTAGCTTAATAAATTAAGTACTTCCTTGTATGGTTACTGTACTGGTAACTCCCCAAAAGAATCTGGATTGTGGTGAGGGAACAGAGAAAAAAGCTCATTTAAGACCTGCTCTTACGAAGGGAGTAGGCAGCTGTATACCAGGGAGTAAACCTTCTGAGAATAAAAACAGCTGGAGCTTTTTAAGGTATTAACACAGGGGAAAGGATAATGTATTGGGAAATTCTCAGAAGAATCTGATTCGTGGTGAGGGGAGAGAGATAAAAGCTCATTTAGGAACGACATGAACATGCTGCGTAGGTAGCTGTTTATCAGTAAATATCTCCACTGAGATTAAGAAAAGCAGTAGCTTAATAAACTAAGTACTTCCTGGTATGGTTACTGTACTGGTCAATCCCCAAAAGAATCTGGATTGTGGTGAGGGAACAGAGAAAAAAGCTCATTTAGGACCTGCACTTACGAAGGGGGTAGGCAACTGTATATCAGTGAGTAAACCTTCTGAGAATAAAAACAGCTGGAGCTTGTTAAGGTAATTACACAGGGGAAAGGATAATGTACTGGGAACTCCTCAGAAGAATCTGATATGTGGTGAGGGGAGAGAGATAAAAGCTCATTTAGGAACGACATGAACATGCTGCGTAGGTAGCTGTTTATCAGTAAATATCTCCACTGAGATTAAGAAAAGCAGTAGCTTAATAAATTAAGTACTTCCTGGTATGGTTACTGTACTGGTAACTCCCCAAAGAATCTGGATTGTGCTGAGGGAACAGAGAAAAAATCTCATTTAGGACCTGCACTTTCGAAGGGGGTAGGCAGCAGTATATCAGGGAGTAAACCTTCTGAGAATAAAAACAGCTGGAGCTTGTTAAGGTAATTACACAGGGGAAAGGATAATGTACTGTGAACTCCTCAGAAGAATCTGATTTGTGGTGAGAGGAGAGAGATAAAAGCTCATTTAGGAACGACATGAACTTGCTGCGTACGTAGCGGTTTATCAGTAAATATCTCCACTGAGATTAAGAAAAGCAGTAGCTTAATAAATTAAGTACTTCCTGGTATGGTTACTGTACTAGTCACTCTCCAAAAGAATCTGGATTGTGGTGAGGGAACAGAGAAAAAAGCTCATTTAGGACCTACACTTACGAAGGGGGTAGGTAGCTGTATATCAGGGAATAAACCTTCTGAGAATAAAAACAGCTGGAGCTTGTTAATTTAATTACACAGGGGAAAGGATAATGTACTGGGAACTCCTCAGAAGAATCTGATTTGTGGTGAGGGGAGAGAGATAAAAGCTCATTTAGGAACGACATGAAAATGCTGCGTAGGTAGCTGTTTATCAGTAAATATCTCCACTGAGATTAAGAAAAGCTGTAGCTTAATAAATTAAGTACTTCCTTGTATGGTTACTGTACTGGTAACTCCCCAAAAATATCTGGATTGTGGTGAGGGAACAGAGAAAAAAGCTCATTTAGGACCTGCACTTACGAAGGAGGTAGGCAGCTGTATATCAGGGAGTAAACCTTCTGAGAATAAAAACAGCTGGAGCTTGTTAAGGAAATTACACAGGGGAAAGGATAATGTACTGGGAACTCCTCAGAAGAGTCTGATTTGTGGTGAGGGGAGAGAGATAAAAGCTCATTTAAGAACGACATGAACATGCTGAGTACGTAGCTGTTTATCAGTAAATATCTCCACTGAGATTAAGAAAAGCAGTTGCTTAATAAATTAAGTACTTCCTGGTATGTTTACTGTACTGGTAACTCCCCAAAAGAATCTGGATTGTGGTGAGGGAACAGAGAAAAAAGCTCATTTAGGACCTGCACTTACGAAGGGGGTAGGCAGCTGTATATCAGGGAGTAAACCTTCTGAGAATAAAAATAGCTGGAGCTTGTTAAGGTAATTACACAGGGGAAAGGATAATGTACTGGGAACTCCTCAGAAGAATCTGATTTGTGGTGAGGGGAGAGAGATAAAAGCTCATTTAGGAACGACATGAACATGCTGCGTAGGTAGCTGTTTATCAGTAAATATCTCCACGGTGATTAAGAAAAGCAGTAGCTTAATAAATTAAGTACTTCCTGGTATGGTTACTGTACTGGTAACTCTCCAAAGGAATCTGGATTGTGTTGAGGGAACAGAGAAAAAAGCTCATTTAGGACCTGCACTTACGAAGGGGGTAGGCAGCTGTATATCAGGGAGTAAACCTTCAGCGAATAAAAACAGCTGGAGCTTGTTAAGGTAATTACACAGGGGAAAGGATAATGTACTAGGAACTGCTCAGAAGAATCTGATTTGTGGTGAGGGGAGAGAGATAAAAGCTCATTTAGGAACGACATGAACATGCTGCGTAGGTAGCTGTTTATCAGTAAATATCTCCACTGAGATTAAGAAAAGCAGTAGCTTAATAAATTAAGTACTTCCTGGTATGGTTACTGTACTGGTAACTCCCGAAAGAATCTGGATTGTGGTGAGGGAACAGAGAAAAAAGCTCATTTAGGACCTGCACTTACGAAGGGAGTAGGCAGCTGTATATCAGGGAGTAAACCTTCTGAGAATAAAAACAGCTGGAGCTTGTTAAGGTAATTAAACAGGGGAAAGGATAATGTACTGGGAACTCCTCAGAAGAATCTGATTTGTGGTGAGGGGAGAGAGATAAAAGCTCATTTAAGAACGACATGAACATGCTGCGTAGGTAGCTGTTTATCAGTAAATATCTCCACTGAGATTAAGAAAAGCAGTAGCTTAATAAGTTAAGTACTTCCTGGTATGGTTCCTGTATTGGTCACTCCACAAAAGAATCTGGACTGTGGTGAGGGAACAGAGAAAAAAGCTCATTTAGGACCTGCACTTACGAAGGGGGTAGGCAGCAGTATATTAGGGAGTAAACCTTCTGAGAATAAAAACAGCTGGAGCTTGTTAAGGTAATTACACAGGGGAAAGGATAATGTACTGGGAATAATTCAGAAGAATCTGATTTGTGGTGAGGGGAGAGAGATAAAAGCTCATTTAGGAACGACATGAACATGCTGCGTAGGTAGCTGTTTATCAGTAAATATCTCCACTGAGATTAAGAAAAGCAGTAGCTTAATAAATTAAGTACTTCCTGGAATGGTTACTGTATTGGTAACTCCCCAAAAGAATCTGGATTGTGGTGAGGGAACAGAGAAAAAATCTCATTTAGGACCTGCACTTTCGAAGGGGGTAGGCAGCTGTATATCAGGGAGTAAACCTTCTGAGAATGAAAACAGCTGGATCTTGTTAAGGTAATTACACAGGGGAAAGGATAATGTACTGAGAACTCCTCAGAAGAATCTGATTTGTGGTGAGGGGAGAGAGATAAAAGCTCATTTTGGAACGACATGAACATGCTGCATACGTAGCTGTTTATCAGTAAATATCTCCACTGAGATTACGAAAAGCAGTAGCTTAATAAATTAAGTACTTCCTGGTATGGTTACTGTACTGGTAACTCCCCAAAAGAATCTGGATTGTGGTGAGGGAACAGAGAAAAAAGCTCATTTAGGACCTGCACTTACAAAGGGGGTAGGCAGCTGTATATCAGGGAGTAAACCGTCTGAGAATAAAAACAGCTGGAGCTTGTTAAGGGAATTACACGGGGGAAAGGATAATGTACTGGGAACTCCTCAGAAGAAACTGATTTTTGGTGAGGGGAGAGAGATAAAAGGTCATTTAGGAACGACATGAACATGCTGCGTAGGTAGCTGTTTATCAGTAAATATCTCCACTGAGATTAAGAAAAGCAGTAGCTTAATAAATTAAGTACTTCCTGGTATGGTTACTGTACTGGTAACTCCCCAAAAGAACCTGGATTGTGGTGAGGGAACAGAGAAAAAAGCTCATTTAGCACCTGCAATTACGAAGGGGGTAGGCAGCTGTATATCAGGGAGTAAACCTTCTGAGAATAAAAACAGCTGGAGCTTGTTAAGGTAATTACACAGGGGAAACGATAATGTACTGGGAACTCCTCAGAAGAATTTGATTTGTGGTGAGGGGAGAGAGATAAAAGCTCATTTAGGAACGACATGAACATGCTGCGTAGGTAGCTGTTTATCAGTAAATATCTCCACTGAGATTAAGAAAAGCAGTAGCTTAATAAATTAAGTACTTCCTGGTATGGTTACTGTACTGGTAACTCCCCAAAGAATCTGCATTGTGGTGACTGAACAGAGAAAAAGCTCATTTAGGACCTGCACTTACGAAGGGGGTAGGCAGCTGTATATCAGGGAGTAAACCTTCTGAGAATAAAAACAGCTGGAGCTTGTTAAGGTAATTACACAGGGGAAAGGATAATGTACTGGGAACTCCTCAGAAGAATCTGATTTGTGGTGAGGGGAGAGAGATAAAAGCTCATTTAGGAACGACATGAACGTGCTGCATACGTAGCTGATTATCGGTAAAAATCTCCACTGAGATTAAGAAAAGCAGTAGCTTAATAAATTAAGTACTTCCTGGTATGGTTACTGTACTGGTAACTCCCCAAAAGAATCTGGATTGTGGTGAGGGAACAGAGAAAAAAGCTCATTTAGGACCTGCACTTACGAAGGGGGTAGGCAGCTGTATATCAGGGAGTAAACCTTCTGAGAATAAAAACAGCTGGAGCTTGTTAAAGTAATTACACAGGGGAAAGGATAATGTACTGGGAACTCCTCAGAAGAATCTGAATTGTGGTGAGGGGAGAGAGATAATAGCTCATTGAGGAACGACATGAACATGCTGCGTAGGTAGCTGTTTATCAGTAAATATCTCCACTGAGATTAAGAAAAGCAGTAGCTTAATAAATTAAGAACTTCCTGTTATGGTTACTGTACTGGAAACTCCCCAAAAGAATCTGGATTGTGGTGAGGGAACAGAGAAAAAAGCTCATTTAGGAACTGCACTTACGAAGGGGGTAGGCAGCTGTATATCAGTGAGTAAACCTTCTGAGAATAAAAACAGCTGGAGCTAGTTAAGGTAATTACACAGGGGAAAGGATAATGTACTGGGAACTCCTCAGAAGAATCTGATTTGTGGTGAGGGGAGAGAGATAAAAGCTCATTTAGGAACGACATGAACATGCTGCATACGTAGCTGTTTATCAGTAAATATCTCCACTGAGATTAAGAAAAGCAGTAGCTTAATAAATTAAGTACTTCCTGGTATGGTTACTGTACTGGTAACTCCCCAAAAGAATCTGGATTGTGGTGAGGGAACAGAGAAAAAAGCTCATTTAGGACCTGCACTTACGAAGGGGGTAGGCAGCAGTTTATCAGGGAGTAAACCTTCTGAGAATAAAAACAGCTGGAGCTTGTTAAGGTAATTACACAGGGGAAAGGATAATGTACTGGGAACTCGTCAGAAGAATCTGATTTGTGGTGAGGGGAGAGAGATAAAAGCTCATTTAGGAACGACATGAACATGCTGCGTAGGTAGCTGTTTATCAGTAAATATCTCCACTGAGATTAAGAAATGCAGTAGCTTAATAAGTTAAGTACTTCCTGGTATGGTTACTGTACTGGTAACTCCCCAAACGAATCTGGATTGTGGTGAGGGAACAGAGAAAAAAGCTCATTTACGACCTGCACATACGAAGGGTGTAGGCAGCAGTATATCAGGGAGTAAACCTTCTGAGAATAAAAACAGCTGGAGCTTTTTAAGGTAATTACACAGGGGAAAGGATAATGTACTGGGAACTCCTCAGAAGAATCTGATTTGTGGTGAGGGGAGAGAGATAAAAGCTCATTTAGGAACGACATGAACATGCTGCGTAGGTAGCTGTTTATCAGTAAATATCTCCACTGAGATTAAGAAAAGCAGTAGCTTAATAAATTAAGTACTTCCTGGTATGGTTACTTTACTGGTAACTCCCCAAAAGAATCTGGATTGTGGTGACTGAACAGAGAAAAAGCTCATTTAGGACCTGCACTTACGAAGGGGTTAGGCAGCTGTATATCAGGGAGTAAACCTTCTGAGAATAAAAACAGCTGGAGCATGTTAAGGTAATTACACAGGGGAAAGGATAATGTACTGGGAACTCCTCAGAAGAATCTGATTTTTGGTGAGGGGAGAGTGATAAAAGCTCATTTAGGAACGATATGAACATGCTGCGTAGGTAGCTGTTTATCAGTAAATATCTCCACTGAGATTAAGAAAAGCAGTAGCTTAATAAATTAAGTACTTCCTGGTATGGTTACTGTACTGGTAACTCCCCAAAAGAATCTGGATTGTGGTGAGGGAAGAGAGAAAAAAGCTCATTTAGGACCTGCACTTACGAAGGGGGTAGGCAGCTGTATATCAAGGAGTAAACCTTCTGAGAATAAAAACAGCTGGAGCTTGTTAAGGTAATTACACAGGGGAAAGGATAATGTACTGGGAACTCCTCAGAAGAATCTGATTCGTGGTGAGGGGAGAGAGATAAAAGCTCATTTAGGAACGACATGAACATGCTGCATACGTAGCTGTTTATCAGTAAATATCTCCACTGAGATTAAGAAAAGCAGTAGCTTAATGAATTAAGTACTTCCTGGTATGGATACTGTACTGGTAACTCCCCAAAAGAATCTGGATTGTGGTGAGGGAACAGAGAAAAAAGCTCATATAGGAACTGCACTTACTAAGGGGGTAGGCAGCTGTATATCAGGGAGTAAACCTTCTGAGAATAAAAACAGCTGGAGCTTGTTAAGGTAATTACACAGGGGAAAGGATAATGTACTGGGAACTCCTCAGAAGAATCTGATTTGTGGTGAGGGGAGAGAGATAAAAGCTCATTTAGGAACGACATGAACATGCTGCGTAGGTAGCTGTTTATCAGTAAATATTTCCACTGAGATTAAGAAAAGCAGTAGCTTAATAAATTAAGTACTTCCAGGTATGGTTACTGTACTGGTAAGTCTCCAAAAGAATCTGGATTGTGGTGAGGGAACAGAGAAAAGCTCATTTAGGACCTGCACTTACGAATGGGGTAGGCCGCTGTATATAAGGGAGTAAACCTTCTGAGAATAAAAACAGCTGGAGCTTGTTAAGGTAATTACACAGGGGAAAGGATAATGTACTGGGAACTCCTCAGAAGAATCTGATTTGTGGTGAGGGGAGAGAGATAAAAGCTCATTTAGGAACGACATGACCATGCTGGGTAGGTAGCTGTTTATCAGTAAATATCTCCACTGAGATTAAGAAAAGCAGTAGCTTAATAAATTAAGTACTTCCTGGTATGGTTACTGTACTGGTAACTCCCCAAAAGAATCTGCATTTTGGTGAGGGAACAGAGAAAAAATCTCAGTTAGGACCTGCACTTACGTAGGGGGTAGGCAGCTGTATATCAGGGAGTAAACCTTCTGAGAATAAAAACAGCTGGAGCTTGTTAAGGTAATTACACAGGGGAAAGGATAATGTACTGGGAACTCCTCAGAAGAATCTGATTTGTGGTGAGGGGAGAGAGATAAAAGCTCATTTAGGAACGACATGAACATGCTGCGTAGGTAGCTGTTTATCAGTAAATATCTCCACTGAGATTAAGAAAAGCAGTAGCTTAATAAATTAAGTACATCCTGGTATGGTTACTCTACTGGTAACTCCCCAAAAGAATCTGGATTGTGGTGAGGGAACAGAGAAAAAAGCTCATTAAGACCTGCACTTACGAAGGGGGTAGGCAGCTGTATATCAGTGAGTAAACCTTCTGAGAATAAAAACAGCTGGAGCTAGTTAAGGTAATTACACAGGGGAAAGGATAATGTACTGGGAACTCCTCAGAAGAATCTGATTTGTGGTGAGGGGAGAGAGATAAAAGCTCATTTAGGAACGACATGAACATGCTGCGTAGGTAGCTGTTTATCAGTAAATATCTCCACTGAGATTAAGAAAAGCAGTAGCTTAATAAATTAAGTACTTCCTGGTATGGTTACTGTACTGGTAACTCCCCAAAAGAATCTGGATTGTGGTGAGGGAACAGAGAAAAAAGCTCATTAAGACCTGCACTTACGAAGGGGGTAGGCAGCTGTATATCAGTGAGTAAACCTTCTGAGAATAAAAACAGCTGGAGCTAGTTAAGGTAATTACACAGGGGAAAGGATAATGTACTGGGAACTCCTCAGAAGAATCTGATTTGTGGTGAGGGGAGAGAGATAAAAGCTCATTTAGGAACGACATGAACATGCTGCGTAGGTAGCTGTTTATCAGTAAATATCTCCACTGAGATTAAGAAAAGCAGTAGCTTAATAAGTTAAGTACTTCCTGGTATGGTTACTGTACTGGTAACTCCCCAAACGAATCTGGATTGTGGTGAGGGAACAGAGAAAAAAGCTCATTTAGGACCTGCAATTACGAAGGGGGTAGGCAGCTGTATATAAGGGAGTAAACCTTCTGAGAATAAAAACAGCTGGAGCTTGTTAAGGTAATTACACAGGGGAAAGGATAATGTACTGGGAACTCCTCAGAAGAATCTGATTTGTGATGAAGGGAGTGAGATAAAAGCTCATTTAGGAACGACATGAACATGCTGCGTAGGTAGCTGTTTATCAGTAAATATCTCCACTGAGATTAAGAAAAGCAGTAGCTTAATAAATTAAGTCCTTCCTGGTATGGTTACTGTACTGGTAACTCCCCAAAAGAATCTGGATTGTGTTGAGGGAACAGAGAAAAAAGCTCATTTAGGACCTGCACTTACGAAGGGGTTAGGCAGCTGTATATCAGGGAGTAAACCTTCTGAGAATAAAAACAGCTGGAGCTTTTAAAGGTAATTACACAGGGGAAAGGATAATGTACTGGGAACTCCTCAGAAGAATCTGATTTGTGGTGAGGGGAGAGAGATAAAAGCTCATTTAGGAACGACATGAACATGCTGGGTAGGTAGCTGTTTATCAGTAAATATCTCCACTGAGATTAAGAAAAGCAGTAGCTTAATAAATTAAGTACTTCCTGGTATGGTTACTGTACTGGTAACTCCCCAAAAGAATCTGCATTTTGTTGAGGGAACAGAGAAAAAAGCTCATTTAGGACCTGCACTTACGAAAGGGGGTAGGCAGCTGTATATCGGGGAGTAAACCTTCTGAGAATAAAAACAGCTGGAGCTTGTTAAAGTAATTAAAGTAAAGTAAAGTAAAGTAAAGAGTACTTAATAAATTAAGTACTTCCTGGTATGGTTACTGTACTTTTACCTCCCCAGAAGAATCTGGATTGTGGTGAGGGAACAGAGAAAAAAGCTCATTTAGGACCTGCACTTACGAAGGGGTTAGGCAGCTGTATATCAGGGAGTAAACCTTCTGAGAATGAAAACAGGTGGAGCTTGTTAAGGTAATTACACAGGGGAAAGGATAATGTACTGGGAAATCCTCAGAAGAATCTGATTTGTGGTGAGGGGAGAGAGATAAAAGCTCATTTAGGAACGACATGAACATGCTGCGTAGGTAGCTGTTTATCAGTAAATATCTCCACTGAGATTAAGAAAAGCAGTAGCTTAATAAGTTAAGTACTTCCTGGTATGGTTACTGTACTGGTAACTCCCCAAACGAATCTGGATTGTGGTGAGGGAACAGAGAAAAATGCTCATTAAGACCTGCACTTACGAAGGGGGTAGGCAGCAGTATATCAGGGAGTAAACCTTCTGAGAATAAAAACAGATGGAGCTTGTTAAGGTAATTACACAGGGGAAAGGATAATGTACTAGGAACTCCTAAGAAGAATCTGATTTGTGGTGAGGGGAGTGAGATAAAAGCTCATTTAGGAACGACATGAACATGCTGCGTACGTAGCTGTTTATCAGTAAATATCTCCACTGAGATTAAGAAAAGCAGTAGCTTAATAAATTAAGTACATCCTGGTATGGTTACTCTACTGGTAACTCCCCAAAAGAATCTGGATTGTGGTGAGGGAACAGAGAAAAAAGCTCATTAAGACCGGCACTTACGAAGGGGGTAGGCAGCTGTATATCAGTGAGTAAACCTTCTGAGAATAAAAACAGCTGGAGCTTGTTAAGGTAATTACACAGGGGAAAGGATAATGTACTGGGAACTCCTCAGAAGAATCTGATTTGTGGTGAGGGGAGAGAGATAAAAGCTCATTTAGGAACGACATGAACATGCTGCGTAGGTAGCTGTTTATCAGTAAATATCTCCACTGAGATTAAGAAAAGCAGTAGCTTAATAAATTAAGTACTTCCTGGTATGGTTACTGTACTGGTAACTCCCCAAAAGAATCTGGATTGTGGTGAGGGAACAGAGAAAAAAGCTCATTTAGGACCTGCACTTACGAAGGGGTTAGGCAGCTGTATATCAGGGAGTAAACCTTCTGAGAATAAAAACAGCTGGAGCTTTTAAAGGTAATTACACAGGGGAAAGGATAATGTACTGGGAACTCCTCAGAAGAATCTGATTTGTGGTGAGGGGAGAGAGATAAAAGCTCATTTAGGAACGACATGAACATGCTGGGTAGGTAGCTGTTTATCAGTAAATATCTCCACTGAGATTAAGAAAAGCAGTAGCTTAATAAATTAAGTACTTCCTGGTATGGTTACTGTACTGGTAACTCCCCAAAAGGATCTGCATTTTGTTGAGGGAACAGAGAAAAAAGCTCATTTAGGACCTGCACTTACGAAAGGGGGTAGGCAGCTGTATATCGGGGAGTAAACCTTCTGAGAATAAAAACAGCTGGAGCTTGTTAAAGTAATTAAAGTAAAGTAAAGTAAAGTAAAGAGTACTTAATAAATTAAGTACTTCCTGGTATGGTTACTGTACTTTTACCTCCCCAGAAGAATCTGGATTGTGGTGAGGGAACAGAGAAAAAAGCTCATTTAGGACCTGCACTTACGAAGGGGTTAGGCAGCTGTATATCAGGGAGTAAACCTTCTGAGAATGAAAACAGGTGGAGCTTGTTAAGGTAATTACACAGGGGAAAGGATAATGTACTGGGAAATCCTCAGAAGAATCTGATTTGTGGTGAGGGGAGAGAGATAAAAGCTCATTTAGGAACGACATGAACATGCTGCGTAGGTAGCTGTTTATCAGTAAATATCTCCACTGAGATTAAGAAAAGCAGTAGCTTAATAAGTTAAGTACTTCCTGGTATGGTTACTGTACTGGTAACTCCCCAAACGAATCTGGATTGTGGTGAGGGAACAGAGAAAAATGCTCATTAAGACCTGCACTTACGAAGGGGGTAGGCAGCAGTATATCAGGGAGTAAACCTTCTGAGAATAAAAACAGATGGAGCTTGTTAAGGTAATTACACAGGGGAAAGGATAATGTACTGGGAACTCCTAAGAAGAATCTGATTTGTGGTGAGGGGAGTGAGATAAAAGCTCATTTAGGAACGACATGAACATGCTGCGTACGTAGCTGTTTATCAGTAAATATCTCCACTGAGATTAAGAAAAGCAGTAGCTTAATAAATTAAGTACTTCCTGGTATGTTTACTGTACTGGTAACTCCCCAAAAGAATCTGGATTGTGGTGAGGAAACAGAGAAAAAATCTCATTTAGGACCTGCACTTACGAAGGGGGTAGGCAGCTGTATATCAGGGAGTAAACCTTCTGAGAATAAAAACAGCTGGAGCTTGTTAAGGTAATTACACAGGGGAAAGGATAATGGACTGGGAACTCCTCAGAAGAATCTGATTTGTGATGAAGGGAGTGAGATAAAAGCTCATTTAGGAACGACATGAACATGCTGCGTACGTAGCTGTTTATCAGTAAATATCTCCACTGAGATTAAGAAAAGCAGTAGCTTAATAAATTAAGTCCTTCCTGGTATGGTTACTGTACTGGTAACTCCCCAAAAGAATCTGGATTGTGTTGAGGGAACAGAGAAAAAAGCTCATTTAGGACCTGCACTTACGAAGGGGTTAGGCAGCTGTATATCAGGGAGTAAACCTTCTGAGAATAAAAACAGCTGGAGCTTTTAAAGGTAATTACACAGGGGAAAGGATAATGTACTGGGAACTCCTCAGAAGAATCTGATTTGTGGTGAGGGGAGAGAGATAAAAGCTCATTTAGGAACGACATGAACATGCTGGGTAGGTAGCTGTTTATCAGTAAATATCTCCACTGAGATTAAGAAAAGCAGTAGCTTAATAAATTAAGTACTTCCTGGTATGGTTACTGTACTGGTAACTCCCCAAAAGAATCTGCATTTTGGTGAGGGAACAGAGAAAAAAGCTCATTTAGGACCTGCACTTACGAAAGGGGGTAGGCAGCTGTATATCGGGGAGTAAACCTTCTGAGAATAAAAACAGCTGGAGCTTGTTAAAGTAATTACACAGGGGAAAGGATAATGTACTGGGAACTCCTCAGAAGAATCTGAATTGTGGTGAGGGGAGAGAGATAAAAGCTCATTGAGGAACGACATGAACATGCTGCGTAGGTAGCTGTTTATCAGTAAATATCTCCACTGAGATTAAGAAAAGCAGTAGCTTAATAAATTAAGAACTTCCTGGTATGGTTACTGTACTGGAAACTCCCCAAAAGAATCTGGATTGTGGTGAGGGAACAGAGAAAAAAGCTCATTTAGGACCTGCGCTTACGAAGGGGGTAGGCAGCTGTATATCAGGGAGTAAACCTTCTGAGAATAAAAACAGCTGGAGCTTGTTAAGGTAATTACACAGGGGAAAGGATAATGTACTGGGAATTCCTCCGAAGAATCTTATTTGTGGTGAGGGGAGAGAGATAAAACTCATTTAGGAACGACATGAACATGCTGCGTAGGTAGCTGTTTATCAGGAAATATCTTCACTGAGATTAAGAAAAGCAGTAGCTTAATAAATTAAGTACTTCCTGGTATGGTTACTGTACTGGTAACTCCCCAAAAGAATCTGGATTGTGGTGAGGGAACAGAGAAAAAAGCTCATTTAAGACCTGCACTTACGAAGGGGGTAGGCAGCTGTATATCAGGGAGTAAACCTTCTGAGAATAAAAACAGCTGGAGCTTGTTAAGGTAATTACACAGGGGAAAGGATAAAGTACTGCGAACTCCTCAGAAGAATCTGATTTGTGGTGAGGGGAGAGAGATTAAAGCTCATTTTGGAACGACATGAACATGCTGCGTAGGTAGCTGTTGATCAGTAAATATCTCCACTGAGATTAAGAAAAGTAGTAGCTAAATAAATTAAGTACTTCCTGGTATGGTTACTGTACTGGTAACTCCCAAAAAGAATCTAGATTGTGGTGAGGGAAAAGAGAAAAAAGCTCATTTAGGACCTGCACTTACGAAGGGGGTAGGCAGCTGTATATCAGGGAGTAAACCTTCTGAGAATAAAAACAGCTGGAGCTTGTTAAGGTAATTACACAGGGGAAATTATAAAGTACTGGGAACTCCTCTGAAGAATCTGATTTGTGGTGAGGGGAGAGAGATAAAAGCTCATTTAGGAACGACATGAACATGCTGCGTAGGTAGCTGTTTATCAATAAATATCTCCACTGAGATTAAGAAATGCAGTAGCTTAATAAATTAAGTACTTCCTGGTATGGTTACTCTACTGGTAACTCCCCAAAAGAATCTGGATTGTGGTGAGGGAACAGAGAAAAAAGCTCATTTAGGACCTGCACTTACGAAGGGGGTAGGCAGCTGTATATCAGGGAGTAAACCTTCTGAGAATAAAAACAGATGGAGCTTGTTAAGGTAATTACACAGGGAAAGGATAATGTACTGGGAACTCCTCAGAAGAATCTGATTCGTGGTGAGGGGAGAGAGATAAAAGCTCATTTAGGAACGACATGAACATGCGGCGTAGGTAGCTGTTTATCAGTAAATATCTCCACTGAGATTAAGAAAAGCAGTAGCTTAATAAATTAAGTACTTCCTGGTATGGTTCCTCTACTGGTAACTCCCCAAAAGAATCTGGATTGTGGTGAGGGAACAGAGAAAAAAGCTCATTTAGGACCTGCACTTACGAAGGGGGTAGGCAGCTGTATATCAGGGAGTAAACCTTCTGAGAATAAAAACAGCTGGAGCTTGTTAAGGTAATTACACAGGGGAAAGGATAATGTACTGGGAACTCCTCAGAAGAATCTGATTTGTGGTGAGGGGAGAGAGATAAAAGCTCATTTTGGATCGACATGAACATGCTGCGTAGGAAGCTGTTTATCAGTAAATATCTCCACTGAGATTAAGAAAAGCAGTAGCTTAAATTATGTACTTCCTGGTATGTTGACTGTACTGGTAACTCCCCAAAAGAATCTGGATTGTGGTGAGGGAACAGAGAAAATAGCTCATTTAGGACCTGCACTGACAAAGGGGGTAGGCACCTGTATATCAGGGAGTAAACCTTCTGAGAATAAAAACAGCTGGAGCTTGTTAAGGTAATAACACAGGGGAAAGGATAATGTACTGGGAACTCCTCAGAAGAATCTGATTTCTTTTCAGGGGAGAGAGATAAAAGCTCATTTATGAACGACATGAACATGCTGCGTAGGTAGCTGTTTATCAGTAAATATCTCCACTGAGATTAAGAAAAGCAGTAGCTTAATAAATTAAGTACTTCCTGGTATGGTTACTGTACTGGTAACTCCCCAAAAGAATCTGGATTGTGGTGAGGGAATAGAGAAAAAAGCTCATTTAGGACCTGCACTTACGAAGGGGTTAGGCAGCTGTATATCAGGGAGTAAACCTTCTGAGAATAAAAACAGCTGGAGCTTGTTAAGGTAATTACACAGGGGAAAGGATAATGTACTGGGAACTCCTCAGAAGAATCTGATTTGTGGTGAGGGGAGAGAGATAAAAGCTCATTTAGGAACGACATGAACATGCTGCGTAGGTAGCTGTTTATCAGTAAATATCTCCACTGAGATTAAGAAAAGCAGTAGCTTAATAAATTAAGTACTTCCCGGTATGGTTACTGTACTGGTAACTCCCCAAAAGAACCTGGATTGTGGTGAGGGAACAGAGAAAAAAGCTCATTTAGGACCTGGGCTTACGAAGGGGGTAGGCAGCTGTATATCAGGGAATAAACCTTGTGAGAATAAAAACAGCTGGAGCTTGTTAAGGTAATTACACAGGGGAAAGGATAATGTACTTGGAATTCCTCCGAAGAATCTGATTTGTGGTGAGGGGAGAGAGATAAAACTCATTTAGGAACGACATGAACATGCTGCGTAGGTAGCTGTTTATCAGTAAATATCTCCACTGAGATTAAAAAAGAAGTAGCTTAATAAATTAAGTACTTCCTGGTATGATTACTGTACTGGTAACTCCCCAAAAGAATCTGGATTGTGGTGAGGGAACAGAGAAAAAACTCATTTATGACCTGCACTTACGAAAGGGGTAGGAAGCTGTATATCAGGGATTAAACCTTCTGAGAATAAAAACAGCTGGAGCTTGTTAAGGTAATTACACAGGGGAAAGGATAATGTACTGGGAACTCCTCAGAAGAATCTGATTTGTGGTGAGGGGAGAGAGATAAAAGCTCATTTAGGAACGACATGAACATGCTGCGTAGGTAGCTGTTTATCAGTAAATATCTCCACTGAGATTAAGAAAAGCAGTAGCTTAATAAATTAAGTACTTCCTGGTATGGTTACTATACTGGTAACTCCCCCAAAGAATCTGGATTGTCGTGAGGGAACAGAGAAAAAAGCTCATTTAGTACCTGCACTTACGAAGGGGGTAGGCAGCTGTATATCAGGGAGTAAAGCTTCTGAGAATAAAAACAGCTGGAGCTTGTTAAGGTAATTACACAGGGGAAAGGATAATGTACTGGGAACTCCTCAGAAGAATCTGATTTGTGGTGAGGGCAGAGAGATAAAAGTTCATTTTGGATCGACATGAACATGCTGCGTAGGAAGCTGTTTATCAGTAAATATATCCACTGAGATTAAGAAAAGCAGTAGCTTAAATTATGTACTTCCTGGTATGGTGACTGGACTGGTAACTCCCCAAAAGAATCTGGATTGTGGTGAGGGAACAGAGAAAATAGCTCATTTAGGACCTGCACTGACGAAGGTGGTAGGCACCTGTATATCAGGGAGTAAACCTTCTGAGAATAAAAACAGCTGGAGCTTGTTAAGGTAATTACACAGGGGAAAGGATAATGTACTGGGAACTCCTCAGAAGAATCTGATTTCTTTTGAGGGGAGAGAGATAAAAGCTCATTTATGAACGACATGAACATGCTGCGTAGGTAGCTGTTTATCAGTAAATATCTCCACTGAGATTAAGAAAAGCAGTAGCTTAATAAATTAAGTACTTCCTGGTATGGTTACTGTACTGTTAACTCCCAAAAAGAATCTGGATTGTGGTGAGGGAATAGAGAAAAAAGCTCATTTAGGACCTGCACTTACGAAGGGGGTAGGCAGCTGTATATCAGGGAGTAAACCTTCTGAGAATAAAAACAGCTGGAGCTTGTTAAGGTAATTACACAGGGGAAAGGATAATGTACTGGGAACTCCTCAGAAGAATCTGATTTGTGGTGAGGGGAGAGAGATAAAAGCTCATATAGGAACGACATGAACATGCTGCGTAGGTAGCTGTTTATCAGTAAATATCTCCACTGAGATTACGAAAAGCAGTAGCTTAATAAATTAAGTACTTCCCGGTATGGTTACTGTACTGGTAACTCCCCAAAAGAATCTGGATTGTGGTGAGGGAACAGAGAAAAAAGCTCATTTAAGACCTGCGCTTACGAAGGGGGTAGGCAGCTGTATATCAGAGAGTAAACCTTCTGAGAATAAAAACAGCTGGAGCTTGTTAAGGTAATTACACAGGGGAAAGGATAATGTACTGGGAATTCCTCCGAAGAATCTTATTTGTGGTGAGGGGAGAGAGATAAAACTCATTTTGGAACGACATGAACATGCTGCGTAGGTAGCTGTTTATCAGGACATATCTTCACTGAGATTAAGAAAAGCAGTAGCTTAATAAATTAAGTACTTCCTGGTATGGTTACTGTACTGGTAACTCCCCAAAAGAATCTGGATTGTGGTGAGGGAACAGAGAAAAAAGCTCATTTAGGACCTGCACTTATGAAGGGGGTAGGCAGCTGCATATCAGGGAGTAAACCTTCTGAGAATAAAAACAGCTGGAGCTTGTTAAGGTAATTACACAGGGGAAAGGATAATGTACTGGGAACTCCTCAGAAGAATCTGATTTGTGGTGAGGGGAGAGAGATAAAAGCTCATTTAGGAACGACATGAACATGCTGCGTAGGTACCTGTTTATCAGTAAATATCTCCACTGAGATTAAGAAAAGCAGTAGCTTAATAAATTAAGTACTTCCTGGTATGGTTACTGTACTGGTAACTCCCCAAAAGAATCTGGATTGTGGTGAGGGAACAGAGAAAAAAGCTCATTTAGGACCTGCCCTTACGAAGGGGGTAGGCAGCTGTATATCAGGGAATAAACCTTCTGAGAATAAAAACAGCTGGAGCTTGTTAAGGTAATTACACAGGGGAAAGGATAATGTACTGGGAACTCCTCAGAAGAATCTGATTTGTGGTGATGGGAGAGAGATAAAAGCTCATTTAGGAACGACATGAACATGCTGCTTAGGTAGCTGTTTATCAGTAAATATCTCCACTGAGATTAAAAAAGAAGTAGCTTAATAAATTAAGTACTTCCTGGTATGATTACTGTACTGGTAACTCCCAAAAAGAATCTGGATTGTGGTGAGGGAACAGAGAAAAACTCATTTATGACCTGCCCTTACGAAAGGGGTAGGAAGCTGTATATCAGGGATTAAACCTTCTGAGAATAAAAACAGCTGGAGCTTGTTAAGGTAATTACACAGGGGAAAGGATAATGTACTGGGAACTCCTCAGAAGAATCTGATTTGTGGTGAGGGGAGAGAGATAAAAGCTCATTTAAGAACGACATGAACATGCTGCTTAGGTAGCTGTTTATCAGTAAATATCTCCACTGAGATTAAGAAATGCAGTAGCTTAAAAAATTAAGTACTTCCTGGTATGGTTACTGTACTGGTAACTCCCCCAAAGAATCTGGATTGTGGTGAGGGAAGAGAGAAAAAAGCTCATTTAGGACCTGCACTTACGAAGGGGGTAGGCAGCTGTATATCAGGGATTAAACCTTCTGAGAATAAAAACAGCTGGAGCTTGTTAAGGTAATTACACAGGGGAAAGGATAATGTACTGGGAACTCCTCAGAAGAATCTGATTTCTTCTGAGGGGAGAGAGATAAAAGCTCATTTATGAACGACATGAACATGCTGCTTACGTAGCTGTTTATCAGTAAATATCTCCACTGAGATTAAGAAAAGCAGTAGCTTAAAAAATTAAGTACTTCCTGGTATGGTTACTGTACTGGTAACTCCCCCAAAGAATCTGGATTGTGGTGAGGGAAGAGAGAAAAAAGCTCATTTAGGACCTGCACTTACGAAGGGGGTAGGCAGCTGTATATCAGGGATTAAACCTTCTGAGAATAAAAACAGCTGGAGCTTGTTAAGGTAATTACACAGGGGAAAGGATAATGTACTGGGAACTCCTCAGAAGAATCTGATTTCTTCTGAGGGGAGAGAGATAAAAGTTCATTTATGAACGACATGAACATGCTGCTTAGGTAGCTGTTTATCAGTAAATATCTCCACTGAGATTATGAAAAGCAGTACCTTAATAAATTAAGTACTTCCTGGTATGGATACTGTACTGGTACCTCCCCAAAAGAATCTGGATTGTGGTGAGGGAACAGAGAAAAAAGCTCATTTAGGACCTGCACTTACGAAGGGGGTAGGCAGCTGTATATCAGGGATTAAACCTTCTGAGAATAAAAACAGCTGGAGCTTGTTAAGGTAATTACACAGGGGAAAGGATAATGTACTGGGAACTCCTCAGAAGAATCTGATTTGTGGTGAGGGGAGACAGATAAAAGCTCATTTTGGAACGACATGAACATGCTGCGTAGGTAGCTCTTTATCAGTAAATATATCCACTGAGATTAAGAAAAGCAGTAGCTTAATAAATTAAGTACTTCCTGGTATGGTTACTGTACTGGTAACTCCCCAAAAGAATCTGGATTGTGGTGAGGGAACAGAGAAAAAAGCTCATTTAGGACCTGCCCTTACGAAGGGGGTAGGCAGCTGTATATCAGGGAATAAACCTTCTGAGAATAAAAACAGCTGGAGCTTGTTAAGGTAATTACACATGGGAAAGGATAATGTACTGGGAACTCCTCAGAAGAATCTGATTTGTGGTGAGGGGAGAGAGATAAAAGCTCATTTAGGAACGACATGAACATGCTGCGTAGGTAGCTGTTTATCAGTAAATATCTCCACTGAGATTAAGAAAAGCAGTACCTTAATAAATTAAGTACTTCCTGGTATGGATACTGTACTGGTACCTCCCCAAAAGAATCTGGATTGTGGTGAGGGAACAGAGAAAAAAGCTCATTTAGGACCTGCACTTACGAAGGGGGTAGGCAGCTGTATATCAGGGATTAAACCTTCTGAGAATAAAAACACCTGGAGCTTGTTAAGGTAATTACACAGGGGAAAGGATAATGTACTGGGAACTCCTCAGAAGAATCTGATTTGTGGTGATGGGAGAGAGATAAAAGGTCACTTAGGAACGACATGAACATGCTGCGTAGGTAGCTGTTTATCAGTAAATATCTCCACTGAGATTAAGAAAAGCAGTAGCTTAATAAATTAAGTACTTCCTGGTATGGTTACTGTACTGGTAACTCCCCCAAAGAATATGGATTTTGGTGAGGGAACAGAGAAAAAAGCTCATTTAGGACCTGCACTTACGAAGGGGGTAGGCAGCTGTATATCAGGGAGTAAAGCATCTGAGAATAAAAACAGCTGGAGATTGTTAAGGTAATTACACAGGGGAAAGGATAATGTACTGGGAACTCCTCAGAAGAATCTGATTTGTGGTGAGGGGAGAGAGATAAAAGCTCATTAAGAACTACATGAACATGCTGCTTAGGTAGCTGTTTATCAGTAAATATCTCCACTGAGATTAAGAAAAGCAGTAGCTTAATAAATTAATTACTTCCTGGTATGGTTACTGTACTGGTAACTCCCCAAAAGAATCTGGATTGTGGTGAGGGAACAGAGAAAAAAGCTCATTTAGGACCTGCACTTACGAAGGGGGTAGGCAGCTGTATATCAGGGAGTAAACCTTCTGAGAATAAAAACAGCTGGAGCTTGTTACGGTAATTACACAGGGGAAAGGATAATGTACTGGGAACTCCTCATAAGAATCTGATTTGTGGTGAGGGGAGAGAGATAAAAGCTCATTTATGAACGACATGAACATGCTTCGTAAGTAGCTGTTTATCAGTAAATATCTCCACTGAGATTAAGAAAAGCAGTAGCTTAATAAACTAAGTACTTCCTGGTATGGTTACTGTACTGGTAACTCCCCCAAAGAATCTGGATTGTCGTGAGGGAACAGAGAAAAAAGCTCATTTAGGACCTGCACTTACGAAGGGGGTAGGCAGCTGTATATCAGGGAGTAAAGCTTCTGAGAATAAAAACAGCTGGAGCTTGTTAAGGTAATTAAACAGGGGAAAGGATAATGTACTGGGAACTCCTCAGAAGAATCTGATTTGTGGTGAGGGGAGAGAGATAAAAGCTCATTTAGGAACGACATGAATATGCTGCGTAGGTAGCTGTTTATCAGTAAATATCTCCACTGAGATTAAGAAAAGCAGTACCTTAATAAATTAAGTACTTCCTGGTATGGATACTGTACTGGTACCTCCCCAAAAGAATCTGGATTGTGGTGAGGGAACAGAGAAAAAAGCTCATTTAGGACCTGCACTTACGAAGGGGGTAGGCAGCTGTATATCAGGGATTAAACCTTCTGAGAATAAAAACAGCTGGAGCTTGTTAAGGTAATTACACAGGGGAAAGGATAATGTACTGGGAACTCCTCAGAAGAATCTGATTTGTGGTGAGGGGAGAGAGATAAAAGCTCATTTAGGAACGACATGAACATGCTGCGTAGGTAGCTCTTTATCAGTAAATATATCCACTGAGATTAAGAAAAGCAGTAGCTTAATAAATTAAGTACTTTCTGGTATGGTTACTGTACTGGTAACTCCCCAAAAGAATCTGGATTGTGGTGAGGGAACAGAGAAAAAAGCTCATTTAGGACCTGCACTTACGAAGGGGGTAGGCAGCTGTATATCAGGGAGTAAACCTTCTGAGAATAAAAACAGCTGGAGCTTGTTACGGTAATTACACAGGGGAAAGGATAATGTACTGGGAACTCCTCATAAGAATCTGATTTGTGGTGAGGGGAGAGAGATAAAAGCTCATTTATGAACGACATGAACATGCTGCGTAAGTAGCTGTTTATCAGTAAATATCTCCACTGAGATTAAGAAAAGCAGTAGCTTAATAAACTAACTACTTCCTGGTATGGTTACTGTACTGGTAACTCCCCAAAAGAATCTGGATTGTGGTGAGGGAAGAGAGAAAAAAGCTCATTTAGGACCTGCACTTACGAAGGGGGTAGGCAGCTGTATATCAGGGATTAAACCTTCTGAGAATAAAAACACCTGGAGCTTGTTAAGGTAATTACACAGGGGAAAGGATAATGTACTGGGAACTCCTCAGAAGAATCTGATTTGTGGTGAGGGGAGAGAGATAAAAGGTCATTTAGGAAGGACATGAACATGCTGCGTAGGTAGCTGTTTATCAGTAAATATCTCCACTGAGATTAAGAAAAGCAGTAGCTTAATAAATTAAGTACTTCCTGGTATGGTTACTGTACTGGTAACTCCCCCAAAGAATCTGGATTGTGGTGAGGGAACAGAGAAAAAAGCTCATTTAGGACCTGCACTTACGAAGGGGGTAGGCAGCTGTATATCAGGGAGTAAAGCTTCTGAGAATAAAAACAGCTGGAGATTGTTAAGGTAATTACACAGGGGAAAGGATAATGTACTGGGAACTCCTCAGAAAAATCTGATTTGTGGTGAGGGGAGAGAGATAAAAGCACATTTATGAACGACATGAACATGCTGCGTAAGTAGTTGTTTATCAGTAAATATCTCCACTGAGATTAAGAAAAGCAGTAGCTTAATAAACTAAGTACTTCCTGGTATGGTTACTGTACTGGTAACTCCCCAAAAGAATCTGGATTGTGGTGAGGGAACAGAGAAAAAAGCTCATTTAGGACCTGCACATACGAAGGGGGTAGGCAGCTGTATATCAGGGAATAAACCTTCTGAGAATAAAAACAGCTGGAGCTTGTTAAGGTAATTACACACTAGAAAGGATAATGTACTGGGAACTCCTCAGAAGAATCTGATTTGTGGTGAGGGGAGAGAGATAAAAGCTTATTTAGGAACAACATGAACATGCTGCGTAGGTTGCTGTTTATCAGTAAATATCTCCACTGAGATTAAGAAAAGCAGTAGCTTAATAAATTAAGTACTTCCTGGTATGGTTACTGTATTGGTAACTACCCAAAAGAATCTGAATTGTGGTGAGGGAACCGAGAAAAAAGCTCATTTAGGACCTGCACTTACGAAGGGGGTAGGCAGCTGTATATCAGGGAGTAAACCTTCTGAGAATAAAAACAGCTGGAGCTTGTTAAGGTAATTACACAGGGAAAGGATAATGTACTGGGAACTCCTCAGAAGAATCTGATTTGTGGTGAGGGGAGAGAGATAAAAGCTCATTTAGGAACGACATGAACATGCTGCGTAGGTAGCTGTTTATCAGTAAATATCTCGACTGAGATTAAGAAAAGCAGTAGCTTAATAAATTAAGTACTTCCTGGTATAGTTACTATACTGGTAACTCCACAAAAGAATCTGGATTGTGGTGAGGGAACAGAGAAAGAAGTTCATTTAGGACCTGCACTTACGAAGTCGGTATGCAGCTGTATATCAGGGAGTAAACCTTCTGAGAATAAAAACAGCTGGAGCTTGTTAAGGTAATTACACAGGGGAAAGGATAATGTACTGGGAACTCCTCAGAAGAATCTTATTTGTGGTGAGGGGAGAGAGATAAAAGCTCATTTAGGAACGACATGAACATGCTGCGTACGTAGCTGTTTATCAGTAAATATCTCCACTGAGATTAAGAAAAGCAGTAGCTTAATAAATTAAGTACTTCCTGGTATGGTTACTGTACTGGTAACTCCCCAAAAGAATCTGGATTGTGGTGAGGGAACAGAGAAAAAAGCTCATTTAGGACCTGCACTTACGAAGGGGGTAGGCAGCTGTATATCAGGGAGTAAACCTTCTGAGAATAAAAACAGCTGGGGCTTGTTAAGGTAATTACACAGGGGAAAGGATAATGTACTGGGAACTCCTCAGAAGAATCTGATTTGTGGTGAGGGGAGAGAGATAAAAGCTTATTTAGGAACGACATGAACATGCTGCATACGTAGCTGTTTATCAGTAAATATCTCCACTGAGATTAAGAAAAGCAGTAGCTTAATAAATTAAGTATTCCTGGTATGGTTACTGTACTGGTAACTCCCCAAAAGAATCTGGATTGTGGTGAGGGAACAGAGAATAAAAGCTCATTTAGGACCTGCACTTACGAAGGGGGTAGGCAGCTGTATATCAGGGAGTAAACCTTCTTCGAATAAAAACAGCTGGGGCTTGTTAAGGTAATTACACAGCGGAAAGGATAATGTACTGGGAACTACTCAGAACAATCTGATTTGTGGTGAGGGGAGAGAGATAAAAGCTCATTTAGGAACGACATGAACATGCTGCGTAAGTAGCTGTTTATCAGTAAATATCTCCACTGAGATTAAGAAAAGCAGTAGCTTAATAAATTAAGTACTTCCTGGTATGGTTGCTGTACTGGTAATTCCCCAAAAGAATCTGGATTGTGGTGAGGGAACAGAGAAAAAAGCTCATTTAGGACCTGCACTTACGAAGGGGGTAGGCAGCTATATATCAAGGAGTAAACCTTCTGAGAATAAAAACAGCTGGAGCTTGTTAAGGTAATTACACAGGGGAAAGGATAATGTACTGGGAACTCCTCAGAAGAATCTGATTTGTGGTGAGGGGAGAGAGATAAAAGCTCATTTAGGAACGACATAAACATGCTGCGTAGGTAGCTGTTTATCAGTAAATATCTCCACTGAGATTAAGAAATGCAGTAGCTTAAAAAATTAAGTACTTCCTGGTATGGTTACTGTACTGGTAACTCCCCCAAAGAATCTGGATTGTGGTGAGGGAAGAGAGAAAAAAGCTCATTTAGGACCTGCACTTACGAAGGGGGTAGGCAGCTGTATATCAGGGATTAAACCTTCTGAGAATAAAAACAGCTGGAGCTTGTTAAGGTAATTACACAGGGGAAAGGATAATGTACTGGGAACTCCTCAAAAGAATCTGATTTCTTCGGAGGGGAGAGAGATAAAAGCTCATTTATGAACGACATGAACATGCTGCTTAGGTAGCTGTTTATCAGTAAATATCTCCACTGAGATTAAGAAAAGCAGTAGCTTAAAAAATTAAGTACTTCCTGGTATGGTTACTGTACTGGTAACTCCCCCAAAGAATCTGGATTGTGGTGAGGGAAGAGAGAAAAAAGCTCATTTAGGACCTGCACTTACGAAGGGGGTAGGCAGCTGTATATCAGGGATTAAACCTTCTGAGAATAAAAACAGCTGGAGCTTGTTAAGGTAATTACACAGGGGAAAGGATAATGTACTGGGAACTCCTCAGAAGAATCTGATTTCTTCTGAGGGGAGAGAGATAAAAGTTCATTTATGAACGACATGAACATGCTGCTTAGGTAGCTGTTTATCAGTAAATATCTCCACTGAGATTAAGAAAAGCAGTACCTTAATAAATTAAGTACTTCCTGGTATGGATACTGTACTGGTACCTCCCCAAAAGAATCTGGATTGTGGTGAGGGAACAGAGAAAAAAGCTCATTTAGGACCTGCACTTACGAAGGGGGTAGGCAGCTGTATATCAGGGATTAAACCTTCTGAGAATAAAAACAGCTGGAGCTTGTTAAGGTAATTACACAGGGGAAAGGATAATGTACTGGGAACTCCTCAGAAGAATCTGATTTGTGGTGAGGGGAGACAGATAAAAGCTCATTTTGGAACGACATGAACATGCTGCGTAGGTAGCTCTTTATCAGTAAATATATCCACTGAGATTAAGAAAAGCAGTAGCTTAATAAATTAAGTACTTCCTGGTATGGTTACTGTACTGGTAACTCCCCAAAAGAATCTGGATTGTGGTGAGGGAACAGAGAAAAAAGCTCATTTAGGACCTGCCCTTACGAAGGGGGTAGGCAGCTGTATATCAGGGAATAAACCTTCTGAGAATAAAAACAGCTGGAGCTTGTTAAGGTAATTACACATGGGAAAGGATAATGTACTGGGAACTCCTCAGAAGAATCTGATTTGTGGTGAGGGGAGAGAGATAAAAGCTCATTTAGGAACGACATGAACATGCTGCGTAGGTAGCTGTTTATCAGTAAATATCTCCACTGAGATTAAGAAAAGCAGTACCTTAATAAATTAAGTACTTCCTGGTATGGATACTGTACTGGTACCTCCCCAAAAGAATCTGGATTGTGGTGAGGGAACAGAGAAAAAAGCTCATTTAGGACCTGCACTTACGAAGGGGGTAGGCAGCTGTATATCAGGGATTAAACCTTCTGAGAATAAAAACACCTGGAGCTTGTTAAGGTAATTACACAGGGGAAAGGATAATGTACTGGGAACTCCTCAGAAGAATCTGATTTGTGGTGATGGGAGAGAGATAAAAGGTCACTTAGGAACGACATGAACATGCTGCGTAGGTAGCTGTTTATCAGTAAATATCTCCACTGAGATTAAGAAAAGCAGTAGCTTAATAAATTAAGTACTTCCTGGTATGGTTACTGTACTGGTAACTCCCCCAAAGAATATGGATTTTGGTGAGGGAACAGAGAAAAAAGCTCATTTAGGACCTGCACTTACGAAGGGGGTAGGCAGCTGTATATCAGGGAGTAAAGCATCTGAGAATAAAAACAGCTGGAGATTGTTAAGGTAATTACACAGGGGAAAGGATAATGTACTGGGAACTCCTCAGAAGAATCTGATTTGTGGTGAGGGGAGAGAGATAAAAGCTCATTAAGAACTACATGAACATGCTGCTTAGGTAGCTGTTTATCAGTAAATATCTCCACTGAGATTAAGAAAAGCAGTAGCTTAATAAATTAATTACTTCCTGGTATGGTTACTGTACTGGTAACTCCCCAAAAGAATCTGGATTGTGGTGAGGGAACAGAGAAAAAAGCTCATTTAGGACCTGCACTTACGAAGGGGGTAGGCAGCTGTATATCAGGGAGTAAACCTTCTGAGAATAAAAACAGCTGGAGCTTGTTACGGTAATTACACAGGGGAAAGGATAATGTACTGGGAACTCCTCATAAGAATCTGATTTGTGGTGAGGGGAGAGAGATAAAAGCTCATTTATGAACGACATGAACATGCTTCGTAAGTAGCTGTTTATCAGTAAATATCTCCACTGAGATTAAGAAAAGCAGTAGCTTAATAAACTAAGTACTTCCTGGTATGGTTACTGTACTGGTAACTCCCCCAAAGAATCTGGATTGTCGTGAGGGAACAGAGAAAAAAGCTCATTTAGGACCTGCACTTACGAAGGGGGTAGGCAGCTGTATATCAGGGAGTAAAGCTTCTGAGAATAAAAACAGCTGGAGCTTGTTAAGGTAATTAAACAGGGGAAAGGATAATGTACTGGGAACTCCTCAGAAGAATCTGATTTGTGGTGAGGGGAGAGAGATAAAAGCTCATTTAGGAACGACATGAATATGCTGCGTAGGTAGCTGTTTATCAGTAAATATCTCCACTGAGATTAAGAAAAGCAGTACCTTAATAAATTAAGTACTTCCTGGTATGGATACTGTACTGGTACCTCCCCAAAAGAATCTGGATTGTGGTGAGGGAACAGAGAAAAAAGCTCATTTAGGACCTGCACTTACGAAGGGGGTAGGCAGCTGTATATCAGGGATTAAACCTTCTGAGAATAAAAACAGCTGGAGCTTGTTAAGGTAATTACACAGGGGAAAGGATAATGTACTGGGAACTCCTCAGAAGAATCTGATTTGTGGTGAGGGGAGAGAGATAAAAGCTCATTTAGGAACGACATGAACATGCTGCGTAGGTAGCTCTTTATCAGTAAATATATCCACTGAGATTAAGAAAAGCAGTAGCTTAATAAATTAAGTACTTTCTGGTATGGTTACTGTACTGGTAACTCCCCAAAAGAATCTGGATTGTGGTGAGGGAACAGAGAAAAAAGCTCATTTAGGACCTGCACTTACGAAGGGGGTAGGCAGCTGTATATCAGGGAGTAAACCTTCTGAGAATAAAAACAGCTGGAGCTTGTTACGGTAATTACACAGGGGAAAGGATAATGTACTGGGAACTCCTCATAAGAATCTGATTTGTGGTGAGGGGAGAGAGATAAAAGCTCATTTATGAACGACATGAACATGCTGCGTAAGTAGCTGTTTATCAGTAAATATCTCCACTGAGATTAAGAAAAGCAGTAGCTTAATAAACTAACTACTTCCTGGTATGGTTACTGTACTGGTAACTCCCCAAAAGAATCTGGATTGTGGTGAGGGAAGAGAGAAAAAAGCTCATTTAGGACCTGCACTTACGAAGGGGGTAGGCAGCTGTATATCAGGGATTAAACCTTCTGAGAATAAAAACACCTGGAGCTTGTTAAGGTAATTACACAGGGGAAAGGATAATGTACTGGGAACTCCTCAGAAGAATCTGATTTGTGGTGAGGGGAGAGAGATAAAAGGTCATTTAGGAAGGACATGAACATGCTGCGTAGGTAGCTGTTTATCAGTAAATATCTCCACTGAGATTAAGAAAAGCAGTAGCTTAATAAATTAAGTACTTCCTGGTATGGTTACTGTACTGGTAACTCCCCCAAAGAATCTGGATTGTGGTGAGGGAACAGAGAAAAAAGCTCATTTAGGACCTGCACTTACGAAGGGGGTAGGCAGCTGTATATCAGGGAGTAAAGCTTCTGAGAATAAAAACAGCTGGAGATTGTTAAGGTAATTACACAGGGGAAAGGATAATGTACTGGGAACTCCTCAGAAAAATCTGATTTGTGGTGAGGGGAGAGAGATAAAAGCACATTTATGAACGACATGAACATGCTGCGTAAGTAGTTGTTTATCAGTAAATATCTCCACTGAGATTAAGAAAAGCAGTAGCTTAATAAACTAAGTACTTCCTGGTATGGTTACTGTACTGGTAACTCCCCAAAAGAATCTGGATTGTGGTGAGGGAACAGAGAAAAAAGCTCATTTAGGACCTGCACATACGAAGGGGGTAGGCAGCTGTATATCAGGGAATAAACCTTCTGAGAATAAAAACAGCTGGAGCTTGTTAAGGTAATTACACACTAGAAAGGATAATGTACTGGGAACTCCTCAGAAGAATCTGATTTGTGGTGAGGGGAGAGAGATAAAAGCTTATTTAGGAACAACATGAACATGCTGCGTAGGTTGCTGTTTATCAGTAAATATCTCCACTGAGATTAAGAAAAGCAGTAGCTTAATAAATTAAGTACTTCCTGGTATGGTTACTGTATTGGTAACTACCCAAAAGAATCTGAATTGTGGTGAGGGAACCGAGAAAAAAGCTCATTTAGGACCTGCACTTACGAAGGGGGTAGGCAGCTGTATATCAGGGAGT
This sequence comes from Perognathus longimembris pacificus, assembly GCF_023159225.1. Lineage (NCBI taxonomy): Eukaryota > Metazoa > Chordata > Mammalia > Rodentia > Heteromyidae > Perognathus > Perognathus longimembris. The sequence continues at coordinate 12,964 of NW_025957194.1, read as the reverse complement.
AAACCTTCTGAGAATAAAAACAGCTGGAGCTTGTTAAGGTAATTACACAGGGAAAGGATAATGTACTGGGAACTCCTCAGAAGAATCTGATTTGTGGTGAGGGGAGAGAGATAAAAGCTCATTTAGGAACGACATGAACATGCTGCGTAGGTAGCTGTTTATCAGTAAATATCTCGACTGAGATTAAGAAAAGCAGTAGCTTAATAAATTAAGTACTTCCTGGTATAGTTACTATACTGGTAACTCCACAAAAGAATCTGGATTGTGGTGAGGGAACAGAGAAAAAAGTTCATTTAGGACCTGCACTTACGAAGTCGGTATGCAGCTGTATATCAGGGAGTAAACCTTCTGAGAATAAAAACAGCTGGAGCTTGTTAAGGGAATTACACAGGGGAAAGGATAATGTACTGGGAACTCCTCAGAAGAATCTTATTTGTGGTGAGGGGAGAGAGATAAAAGCTCATTTAGGAACGACATGAACATGCTGCGTACGTAGCTGTTTATCAGTAAATATCTCCACTGAGATTAAGAAAAGCAGTAGCTTAATAAATTAAGTACTTCCTGGTATGGTTACTGTACTGGTAACTCCCCAAAAGAATCTGGATTGTGGTGAGGGAACAGAGAAAAAAGCTCATTTAGGACCTGCACTTACGAAGGGGGTAGGCAGCTGTATATCAGGGAGTAAACCTTCTGAGAATAAAAACAGCTGGGGCTTGTTAAGGTAATTACACAGGGGAAAGGATAATGTACTGGGAACTCCTCAGAAGAATCTGATTTGTGGTGAGGGGAGAGAGATAAAAGCTTATTTAGGAACGACATGAACATGCTGCATACGTAGCTGTTTATCAGTAAATATCTCCACTGAGATTAAGAAAAGCAGTAGCTTAATAAATTAAGTATTCCTGGTATGGTTACTGTACTGGTAACTCCCCAAAAGAATCTGGATTGTGGTGAGGGAACAGAGAATAAAAGCTCATTTAGGACCTGCACTTACGAAGGGGGTAGGCAGCTGTATATCAGGGAGTAAACCTTCTTCGAATAAAAACAGCTGGGGCTTGTTAAGGTAATTACACAGCGGAAAGGATAATGTACTGGGAACTACTCAGAAGAATCTGATTTGTGGTGAGGGAGAGAGATAAAAGCTCATTTAGGAACGACATGAACATGCTGCGTAAGTAGCTGTTTATCAGTAAATATCTCCACTGAGATTAAGAAAAGCAGTAGCTTAATAAATTAAGTACTTCCTGGTATGGTTGCTGTACTGGTAATTCCCCAAAAGAATCTGGATTGTGGTGAGGGAACAGAGAAAAAAGCTCATTTAGGACCTGCACTTACGAAGGGGGTAGGCAGCTATATATCAAGGAGTAAACCTTCTGAGAATAAAAACAGCTGGAGCTTGTTAAGGTAATTACACAGGGGAAAGGATAATGTACTGGGAACTCCTCAGAAGAATCTGATTTGTGGTGAGGGAGAGAGATAAAAGCTCATTTAGGAACGACATAAACATGCTGCGTAGGTAGCTGTTTATAAGTAAATATCTCCACTGAGATTAAGAAAAACAGTAGCTTAATAAATTAAGTTCTTCCTGGTATGGTTACTGTACTGGTAACTCCCCAAAAGAATCTGGATTGTGGTGAGGGAACAGAGAAAAAAGCTCATTTAAGACATGCACTTAGGAAGGGGGTAGGCAGCTGTATATCAGGGAGTAAACCTTCTGAGAATAAAAACAGGTGGAGCTTGTTAAGGTAATTACACAGGGGAAAGGGTAATGTACTCGGAACTCCTCAGAAGAATCTGATTTGTGGTGAGGGGAGAGAGATAAAAGCTCATTAAGGAACGACATGAACATGCTGCGTAATTAGCTGTTTATCAGTAAATATCTCCACTGAGATTAAGAAAAGCAGTAGCTTAATAAATTAAGTACTTCCTGGTATGGTTGCTGTACTAGAAACTCACCAAAAGAATCTGGATTGTGGTGAGGGAACAGAGAAAAAAGCTCATTTAGGACCTGCACTTACGAAGGGGTTAGGCAGCTATATATCAAGGAGTAAACCTTCTGAGAATAAAAACAGGTGGAGCTTGTTAAGGTAATTACACAGGGGAAAGGATAATGAACTCGGAACTCCTCAGAAGAATCTGATTTGTGGTGAGGGGAGAGAGATAAAAGCTCATTTAGGAACGACATGAACATGCTGCGTAGGTAGCTGTTTATCAGTAAATATCTCCACTGAGATTAAGAAAAGCAGTAGCTTAATAAATTAATTACTTCCTGGTATGGTTACTGTACTGGTAACTCCCCAAAAGAATCTGGATTGTGGTGAGGGAACAGAGATAAAAGCTCATTTAGGACCTGCACTTAGGAAGGGAGTAGGCAGCTGTATATCATGGAGTAAACCTTCTGAGAATAAAAACAGCTGGGGCTTGTTAAGGTAATTACACAGGGGAAAGGATAATGTACTGGGAACTCCTCAGAAGAATCTGATTTGTGGTGAGGGGAGAGAGATAAAAGCTCATTTAGAAACGACATGAACATGCTGCATACGTAGCTGTTTATCATTAAATATCTCCACTGAGATTAAGAAAAGCAGTAGCTTAATAAATTAAGTATTCCTGGTATGGTTACTGTACTGGTAACTCCCCAAAAGAATCTGGATTGTGGTGAGGGAACAGAGAATAAAAGCTCATTTAGGACCTGCACTTACGAAGGGGGTAGGCAGCTGTATATCAGGGAGTAAACCTTCTTCGAATAAAAACAGCTGGGGCTTGTTAAGGTAATTACACAGCGGAAAGGATAATGTACTGGGAACTACTCAGAAGAATCTGATTTTTGGTGAGGGGAGAGAGATAAAAGCTCATTTAGGAACGACATGAACATGCTGCGTAAGTAGCTGTTTATCAGTAAATATCTCCACTGAGATTAAGAAAAGCAGTAGCTTAATAAATTAAGTACTTCCTGGTATGGTTGCTGTACTGGTAACTCCCCAAAAGAATCTGGATTGTGGTGAGGGAACAGAGAAAAAAGCTCATTTAGGACCTGCACTTACGAAGGGGGTAGGCAGCTATATATCAAGGAGTAAACCTTCTGAGAATAAAAACAGCTGGAGCATGTTAAGGTAATTCCACAGGGGAAAGGATAATGTACTGGGAACTCCTCAGAAGAATCTGATTTGTGGTGAGGGGAGAGAGATAAAAGCTCATTTAGGAACGACATAAACATGCTGCGTAGGTAGCTGTTTATAAGTAAATATCTCCACTGAGATTAAGAAAAACAGTAGCTTAATAAAATAAGTTCTTCCTGGTATGGTTACTGTACTGGTAACTCCCCAGAAGAATCTGGATTGTGGTGAGGGAACAGAGAAAAAAGCTCATTTAAGACATGCACTTAGGAAGGGGGTAGGCAGCTGTATATCAGGGAGTAAACCTTCTGAGAATAAAAACAGGTGGAGCTTGTTAAGGTAATTACACAGGGGAAAGGATAATGTACTCGGAACTCCTCAGAAGAATCTGATTTGTGGTGAGGGGAGAGAGAAAAAAGCTCATTAAGGAACGACATGAACATGCTGCGTAAGTAGCTGTTTATCAGTAAATATCTCCACTGAGATTAAGAAAAGCAGTAGCTTAATAAATTAAGTACTTCCTGGTATGGTTGCTGTACTGGAAACTCCCCAAAAGAATCTGGATTGTGGTGAGGGAACAGAGAAAAAAGCTCATTTAGGACCTGCACTTACGAAGGGGGTAGGCAGCTATATATCAAAGAGTAAACCTTCTGAGAATAAAAACAGGTGGAGCTTGTTAAGGTAATTACACAGGGGAAAGGATAATGTACTGGGAACTCCTCAGAAGAATCTGATTTGTGGTGAGGGGAGAGAGATAAAAGCTCATTTAGGAACGACATGAACATGCTGCGTAGGTAGCTGTTTATCAGTAAATATCTCCACTGAGATTAAGAAAAGCAGTAGCTTAATAAATTAAGTACTTCCTGGTATGGTTACTATACTGGTAACTCCCCAAAGAATCTGGATTGTCGTGAGGGAACAGAGAAAAAAGCTCATTTAGGACCTGCACTTACGAAGGGGGTAGGCAGCTGTATATCACGGAGTAAACCTTCTGAGAATAAAAACAGCTGGAGCTTGTTAAGGTAATTACACAGGGGAAAGGATAATGTACTGGGAACTCCTCAGAAGAATCTGATTTGTGGTGAGGGCAGAGAGATAAAAGCTCATTTTGGATCGACATGAACATGCTGCGTAGGAAGCTGTTTATCAGTAAATATATCCACTGAGATTAAGAAAAGCAGTAGCTTAAATTATGTACTTCCTGGTATGGTGACTGGACTGGTAACTCCCCAAAAGAATCTGGATTGTGGTGAGGGAACAGAGAAAATAGCTCATTTAGGACCTGCACTGACGAAGGTAGTAGGCACCTGTATATCAGGGAGTAAACCTTCTGAGAATAAAAACAGCTGGAGCTTGTTAAGGTAATTACACAGGGGAAAGGATAATGTACTGGGAACTCCTCAGAAGAATCTGATTTCTTTTGAGGGGAGAGAGATAAAAGCTCATTTATGAACGACATGAACATGCTGCGTAGGTAGCTGTTTATCAGTAAATATCTCCACTGAGATTAAGAAAAGCAGTAGCTTAATAAATTAAGTACTTCCTGGTATTGTTACTGTACTGGTAACTCCCCAAAAGAATCTGGATTGTGGTGAGGGAATAGAGAAAAAAGCTCATTTAGGACCTGCACTTACGAAGGGGGTAGGCAGCTGTATATCAGGGAGTAAACCTTCTGAGAATAAAAACAGCTGGAGCTTGTTAAGGTAATTACACAGGGGAAAGGATAATGTACTGGGAACTCCTCAGAAGAATCTGATTAGTGGTGAGGGGAGAGAGATAAAAGCTCATTTAGGAACGACATGAACATGCTGCGTAGGTAGCTGTTTATCAGGAAATATCTCCACTGAGATTAAGAAAAGCAGTAGCTTAATAAATTAAGTACTTCCCGGTATGGTTACTGTACTGTAACTCCCCAAAAGAATCTGGATTGTGGTGAGGGAACAGAGAAAAAAGCTCATTTAGGACCTGCGCTTACGAAGGGGGTAGGCAGCTGTATATCAGGGAGTAAACCTTCTGAGAATAAAAACAGCTGGAGCTTGTTAAGGTAATTACACAGGGGAAAGGATAATGTACTGGGAATTCCTCCGAAGAATCTTATTTGTGGTGAGGGGAGAGAGATAAAACTCATTTAGGAACGACATGAACATGCTGCGTAGGTAGCTGTTTATCAGGAAATATCTTCACTGAGATTAAGAAAAGCAGTAGCTTAATAAATTAAGTACTTCCTGGTATGGTTACTGTACTGGTAACTCCCCAAAAGAATCTGGATTGTGGTGAGTGAACAGAGAAAAAAGCTCATTTAGGACCTGCACTTATGAAGGGGGTAGGCAGCTGTATATCAGGGAGTAAACCTTCTGAGAATAAAAACAGCTGGAGCTTGTTAAGGTAATTACACAGGGGAAAGGATAATGTACTGGGAACTCCTCAGAAGAATCTGATTTGTGGTGAGGGGAGAGAGATAAAAGCTCATTTAGGAACGACATGAACATGCTGCGTAGGTACCTGTTTATCAGTAAATATCTCCACTGAGATTAAGAAAAGCAGTAGCTTAATAAATTAAGTACTTCCTGGTATGGTTACTGTACTGGTAACTCCCCAAAAGAATCTGGATTGTGGTGAGGGAACAGAGAAAAAAGCTCATTTAGGACCTGCCCTTACGAAGGGGGTAGGCAGCTGTATATCAGGGAATAAACCTTCTGAGAATAAAAACAGCTGGAGCTTGTTAAGGTAATTACACAGGGGAAAGGATAATGTACTGGGAACTCCTCAGAAGAATCTGATTTGTGGTGATGGGAGAGAGATAAAAGCTCATTTAGGAACGACATGAACATGCTGCTTAGGTAGCTGTTTATCAGTAAATATCTCCACTGAGATTAAAAAAGAAGTAGCTTAATAAATTAAGTACTTCCTGGTATGATTACTGTACTGGTAACTCCCAAAAAGAATCTGGATTGTGGTGAGGGAACAGAGAAAAAACTCATTTATGACCTGCACTTACGAAAGGGGTAGGAAGCTGTATATCAGGGATTAAACCTTCTGAGAATAAAAACAGCTGGAGCTTGTTAAGGTAATTACACAGGGGAAAGGATAATGTACTGGGAACTCCTCAGAAGATCTGATTTCTTTTGAGGGGAGAGAGATAAAAGCTTATTTATGAACGACATGAACATGCTGCGTAGGTAGCTGTTTATCAGTAAATATCTCCACTGAGATTAAGAAAAGCAGTAGCTTAATAAATTAAGTACTTCCTGGTATGGTTACTGTACTGGTAACTCCCCAAAAGAATCTGGATTGTGGTGAGGGAATAGAGAAAAAAGCTAATTTAGGACCTGCACTTACGAAGGGGGTAGGCAGCTGTATATCAGGGAGTAAACCTTCTGAGAATAAAAACAGCTGGAGCTTGTTAAGGTAATTACACAGGGGAAAGGATAATGTACTGGGAACTCCTCAGAAGAATCTGATTTGTGGTGAGGGGAGAGAGATAAAAGCTCATTTAGGAACGACATGAACATGCTACGTAGGTAGCTGTTTATCAGTAAATATTTCCACTGAGATTAAGAAAAGCAGTAGCTTAATAAATTAAGTACTTCCCGGTATGGTTACTGTACTGGTAACTCCCCAAAAGAATCTGGATTGTGGTGAGGGAACAGAGAAAAAAGCTGATTTAGGACCTGCGCTAATGAAGGGGGTAGGCAGCTGTATATCAGGGAGTAAACCTTCTGAGAATAAAAACGGCTGGAGCTTGTTAAGGTAATTACACAGGGGAAATTATAAAGTACTGGGAACTCCTCTGAAGAATCTGATTTGTGGTGAGGGGAGAGAGATAAAAGCTCATTTAGGAACGACATGAACATGCTGCGTAGGTAGCTGTTTATCAATAAATATCTCCACTGAGATTAAGAAATGCAGTAGCTTAATAAATTAAGTACTTCCTGGTATGGTTACTCTACTGGTAACTCCCCAAAAGAATCTGGATTGTGGTGAGGGAACAGAGAAAAAAGCTCATTTAGGACCTGCACTTACGAAGGGGGTAGGCAGCTGTATATCAGGGAGTAAACCTTCTGAGAATAAAAACAGATGGAGCTTGTTAAGGTAATTACAAAAGGGAAAGGATAATGTACTGGGAACTCCTCAGAAGTATCTGATTTGTGGTGAGGGGAGAGAGATAAAAGCTCATTTATGAACGACATGAACATGCTGCACACGTAGCTGTTTATCAGTAAATATCTCCACTGAGATTAAGAAAAGCCGTAGCTTAATAAATTAAGTACTTCCTGGTATGGTTACTGTACTGGTAACTCCCCAAAAGAATCTGGATTGTGGTGAGGGAACAGAGAAAAAAGCTCATTTAGGACCTGCACTTACGAAGGGGGTAGGCAGCTGTATATCAGGGAGTAAACATTCTGAGAATAAAAACAGCTGGAGCTTGTTAAGGTAATTACACAGGGGAAAGGATAATGTACTGGGAACTCCTCAGAAGAATCTGATTAGTGGTGAGGGGAGAGAGATAAAAGCTCATTTAGGAACGACATGAACATGCTGCGTAAGTAGCTGTTTATCAGTAAATATCTCCACTGAGATTAAGAAAAGCAGTAGCTTTATAAATTAAGTACTTCCTGGTATGGTTACTGTACTGGTAACTCCCCAAAAGAATCTGGATTGTGGTGAGGGAACACAGAAAAAAAGCTCATTTAGGACCTGCACTTACGAAGGGGGTAGGCAGCTGTATATCAGGGAGTAAACCTTGTGAGAATAAAAACAGCTGGAGCTTGTTAAGGTAATTACACAGGGAAAGGATAATGTACTGGGAACTCCTCAGAAGAATCTGATTCGTGGTGAGGGGAGAGAGATAAAAGCTCATTTAGGAACGACATGAACATGCTGCGTAGGTAGCTGTTTATCAGTAAATATCTTCACTGAGATTAAGAAAAGCAGTAGCTTAATAAATTAAGTACTTCCTGGTATGGTTACTGTACTGGTAACTCCCCAAAAGAATCTGGATTGTGGTGAGGGAACAGAGAAAAAAGCTCATTTAGGACCTGCCCTTACGAAGGGGGTAGGCAGCTGTATATCAGGGAATAAAACTTTTGAGAATAAAAACAGCTGGAGCTTGTTAAGGTAATTACACAGGGGAAAGGATAATGTACTGGGAACTCCTCAGAAGAATCTGATTCGTGGTGATGGGGAGAGAGATAAAAGCTCATTTAGGAACGACATGAACATGCTGCTTAGGTAGCTGTTTATCAGTAAATATCTCCACTGAGATTAAAAAAGAAGTAGCTTAATAAATTAAGTACTTCCTGGTATGATTACTGTACTGGAAACTCCCCAAAAGAATCTGGATTGTGGTGAGGGAACAGAGAAAAAACTCATTTATGACCTGCACTTACGAAAGGGGTAGGAAGCTGTATATCAGGGATTAAACCTTCTGAGAATAAAAACAGCTGGAGCTTGTTAAGGTAATTACACAGGGGAAAGGATAATGTACTGGGAACTCCTCAGAAGAATCTGATTTGTGGTGAGGGGAGAGAGATAAAAGCTCATTTAGGAACGACATGAACATGCTGCGTAGGTAGCTGTTTATCAGTAAATATCTCCACTGAGATTAAGAAAAGCAGTAGCTTAATAAATTAAGTACTTCCTGGTATGGTTACTATACTGGTAACTCCCCCAAAGAATCTGGATTGTCGTGAGGGAACAGAGAAAAAATCTCATTTAGGACCTGCACTTACGAAGGGGGTAGGCAGCTGTATATCAGGGAGTAAACCTTCTGAGAATAAAAACAGCTGGAGCTTGTTAAGGTAATTACACAGGGGAAAGGATAATGTACTGGGAACTCCTCAGAAGAATCTGATTTCTTTTGAGGGGAGAGAGATAAAAGCTCATTTATGAACGACATGAACATGCTGCGTAGGTAGCTGTTTATCAGTAAATATCTCCACTGAGATTAAGAAAAGCAGTAGCTTAATAAATTAAGTACTTCCTGGTATGGTTACTGTACTGGTAACTCCCCAAAAGAATCTGGATTGTGGTGAGGGAATAGAGAAAAAAGCTCATTTAGGACCTGCACTTACGAAGGGGGTAGGCAGCTGTATATCAGGGAGTAAACCTTCTGAGAATAAAAACAGCTGGAGCTTGTTAAGGTAATTACACAGGGGAATGGATAATGTACTGGGAACTCCTCAGAAGAATCTGATTTGTGGTGAGGGGAGAGAGATAAAAGCTCATTTAGGAACGACATGAACATGCTGCGTAGGTAGCTGTTTATCAGTAAATATCTCCACTGAGATTAAGAAAAGCAGTAGCTTAATAAATTAAGTACTTCCCGGTATGGTTACTGTACTGGTAACTCCCCAAAAGAATCTGGATTGTGGTGAGGGAACAGAGAAAAAAGCTCATTTAGGACCTGCGCTTACGAAGGGGGTAGGCAGCTGTATATCAGGGAGTAAACCTTCTGAGAATAAAAACAGCTGGAGCTTGTTAAGGTAATTACACAGGGGAAAGGATAATGTACTGGGAATTCCTCCGAAGAATCTTATTTGTGGTGAGGGGGAGAGAGATAAAACTCATTTAGGAACGACATGAACATGCTGCGTAGGTAGCTGTTTATCAGGAAATATCTTCACTGAGATTAAGAAAAGCAGTAGCTTAATAAATTAAGTACTTCCTGGTATGGTTACTGTACTGGTAACTCCCCAAAAGAATCTGGATTGTGGTGAGGGAACAGAGAAAAAAGCTCATTTAGGACCTGCACTTATGAAGGGGGTAGGCAGCTGTATATCAGGGAGTAAACCTTCTGAGAATAAAAACAGCTGGAGCTTGTTAAGGTAATTACACAGGGGAAAGGATAATGTACTGGGAACTCCTCAGAAGAATCTGATTTGTGGTGAGGGGAGAGAGATAAAAGCTCATTTAGGAACGACATGAACATGCTGCGTAGGTACCTGTTTATCAGTAAATATCTCCACTGAGATTAAGAAAAGCAGTAGCTTAATAAATTAAGTACTTCCTGGTATGGTTACTGTACTGGTAACTCCCCAAAAGAATCTGGATTGTGGTGAGGGAACAGAGAAAAAAGCTCATTTAGGACCTGCCTTACGAAGGGGGTAGGCAGCTGTATATCAGGGAATAAACCTTCTGAGAATAAAAACAGCTGGAGCTTGTTAAGGTAATTACACAGGGGAAAGGATAATGTACTGGGAACTCCTCAGAAGAATCTGATTTGTGGTGATGGGAGAGAGATAAAAGCTCATTTAGGAACGACATGAACATGCTGCTTAGGTAGCTGTTTATCAGTAAATATCTCCACTGAGATTAAAAAAGAAGTAGCTTAATAAATTAAGTACTTCCTGGTATGATTACTGTACTGGTAACTCCCAAAAGAATCTGGATTGTGGTGAGGGAACAGAGAAAAAACTCATTTATGACCTGCACTTACGAAAGGGGTAGGAAGCTGTATATCAGGGATTAAACCTTCTGAGAATAAAAACAGCTGGAGCTTGTTAAGGTAATTACACAGGGGAAAGGATAATGTACTGGGAACTCCTCAGAAGAATCTGATTTGTGGTGAGTGGAGAGAGATAAAAGCTCATTTAGGAACGACATGAACATGCTGCTTAGGTAGCTGTTTATCAGTAAATATCTCCACTGAGATTAAGAAAAGCAGTAGCTTAAAAAATTAAGTACTTCCTGGTATGGTTACTGTACTGGTAACTCCCCAAAGAATCTGGATTGTTGTGAGGGAAGAGAGAAAAAAGCTCATTTAGGACCTGCACTTACGAAGGGGGTAGGCAGCTGTATATCAGGGATTAAACCTTCTGAGAATAAAAACAGCTGGAGCTTGTTAAGGTAATTACACAGGGGAAAGGATAATGTTCTGGGAACTCCTCAGAAGAATCTGATTTCTTCTGAGGGGAGAGAGATAAAAGCTCATTTATGAACGACATGAACATGCTGCTTAGGTAGCTGTTTATCAGTAAATATCTCCACTGAGATTAAGAAAAGCAGTAGCTTAAAAAATTAAGTACTTCCTGGTATGGTTACTGTACTGGTAACTCCCCAAAAGAATCTGGATTGTGGTGAGGGAAGAGAGAAAAAAGCTCATTTAGGACCTGCACTTACGAAGGGGGTAGGCAGCTGTATATCAGGGATTAAACCTTCTGAGAATAAAAACAGCTGGAGCTTGTTAAGGTAATTACACAGGGGAAAGGATAATGTACTGGGAACTCCTCAGAAGAATCTGATTTCTTCTGAGTGGAGAGAGATAAAAGCTCATTTATGAACGACATGAACATGCTGCTTAGGTAGCTGTTTATCAGTAAATATCTCCACTGAGATTAAAAAAGAAGTAGCTTAATAAATTAAGTACTTCCTGGTATGATTACTGTACTGGTAACACCCCAAAAGAATCTGGATTGTGGTGAGGGAACAGAGAAAAAACTCATTTATGACCTGCACTTACGAAGGGGGTAGGAAGCTGTATATCAGGGATTAAACCTTCTGAGAAAAAAAACAGCTGGAGCTTGTTAAGGTAATTACACAGGGGAAAGGATAATGCACTGGGAACTCCTCAGAAGAATCTGATTTGTGGTGAGGGGAGAGAGATAAAAGCTCATTTAGGAACGACATGAACATGCTGCGTAGGTAGCTGTTTATCAGTAAATATCTCCACTGAGATTAAGAAAAGCAGTAGCTTAATAAATTAAGTACTTCCTGGTATGGTTACTGTACTGGTAACTCCCCAAAGAATCTGGATTGTCGTGAGGGAACAGAGAAAAAAGCTCATTTAAGACCTGCACTTACGAAGGGGGTAGGCAGCTGTATATCAGGGAGTAAAGCTTCTGAGAATAAAAACAGCTGGAGCTTGTTAAGGTAATTAAACAGGGGAAAGGATAATGTACTGGGAACTCCTCAGAAGAATCTGATTTGTGGTGAGGGGAGAGAGATAAAAGCTCATTTAGGAACGACATGAATATGCTGCGTAGGTAGCTGTTTATCAGTAAATATCTCCACTGAGATTAAGAAAAGCAGTACCTTAATAAATTAAGTACTTCCTGGTATGGATACTGTACTGGTACCTCCCCAAAAGAATCTGGATTGTGGTGAGGGAACAGAGAAAAAAGCTCATTTAGGACCTGCACTTACGAAGGGGGTAGGCAGCTGTATATCAGGGATTAAACCTTCTGAGAATAAAAACAGCTGGAGCTTGTTAAGGTAATTACACAGGGGAAAGGATAATGTACTGGGAACTCCTCAGAAGAATCTGATTTGTGGTGAGGGGAGAGAGATAAAAACTCATTAGGAACGACATGAACATGCTGCGTAGGTAGCTCTTTATCAGTAAATATATCCACTGAGATTAAGAAAAGCAGTAGCTTAATAAATTAAGTACTTCCTGGTATGGTTACTGTACTGGTAACTCCCCAAAAGAATCTGGATTGTGGTGAGGGAACAGAGAAAAAAGCTCATTTAGGACCTGCACTTACGAAGGGGGTAGGCAGCTGTATATCAGGGATTAAACCTTCTGAGAATAAAAACACCTGGAGCTTGTTAAGGTAATTACACAGGGGAAAGGATAATGTACTGGGAACTCCTCAGAAGAATCTGATTTGTGGTGAGGGGAGAGAGATAAAAGGTCATTTAGGAAGGACATGAACATGCTGCGTAGGTAGCTGTTTATCAGTAAATATCTCCACCTAGATTAAGAAAAGCAGTAGCTTAATAAATTAAGTACTTCCTGGTATGGTTACTGTACTGGTAACTCCCCCAAAGAATCTGGATTGTGGTGAGGGAACAGAGAAAAAAGCTCATTTAGGACCTGCACTTACGAAGGGGGTAGGCAGCTGTAT
>NW_025957193.1:0-41907 GCF_023159225.1 Perognathus longimembris pacificus | reverse complement strand
ACCAGGAAGTACTTAATTTATTAAGCTACTGCTTTCTTAATCTCAGTGGAGATATTTACTGATAAACAGCTACCTACGCAGCATGTTCATGTCGTTCCTAAATGAGCTTTTATCTCTCTCCCCTCACCACAAATCAGATTCTTCTGAGGAGTTCCCAGTACATTATCCTTTCCCCTGTGTAATTATCTTAACAAGCTCCAGCTGTTTTTATTCTCAGAAGGTTTACTCCCTGATATACAGCTGCCTACCCCCTTCGTAAATGCAGGTCCTAAATGAGCTTTTTTTCTCTGTTCCCTCACCACAATCCAGATTCTTTTGGGGAGTTACCAGTACAGTAACCATACCAGGAAGTACTTAATTTATTAAGCTACTGCTTTTCTTAATCTCAGAGGAGATATTTACTGATAAACAGCTACCTACGCAGCATGTTCATGTCGTTCCTAAATGAGCTTTTATCTCTCTCCCCTGACCACAATCAGATTCTTCTGAGGAGTTAACAGTACATTATCCTTTCCCCTGTGTAATTACCTTAACAAGCTCCAGCTGTTTTTATTCTCAGAAGGTTTACTCCCTGATATACAGCTGCCTACCCCCTTCGAAAGTGCAGGTCCTAAATGAGCTTTTTCTCTGTGCCCTCACCACAATCCAGATTCTTTTGGGGAGTTACCAGTACAGTAACCATACCAGGAAGTACTTAATTTATTAAGCTACTGCTTTTCTTAATCTCAGTGGAGATATTTACTGATAAACAGCTACCTACGCAGCATGTACATGTCGTTCCTCAATGAGCTTTTATCTCTCTCCCCTCACCACAAATCAGATTCTTCTGAGGAGTTCCCAGTATATGTTCCTTTCCCCTGTGTAATTACCTTAACAAGCTCCAGCTGTTTTTATTCTCAGAAGGTTTACTCGCTGATATACAGCTGCCTACCCCCTTCGTAAGTGCAGGTCCTAAATGAGCTTTTTTCTCTGTTCCCTCACCACAATCCAGATTCTTTTGGAGAGTTACCAGTACAGTAACCATACCAGGAAGTACTTAATTTATTAAGCTACTGCTTTTCTTAATCTCAGTGGAGATATTTACTGATAAACAGCTACCTACGCAGCATGTTCATGTCCTTCCTACATGAGCTTTTATCTCTCTCCCCTCACCACAAATCAGATTCTTCTGAGGAGTTCCCAGTACATTATCCTTTCCCCCGTGTAATTACCTTAACAAGCTCCAGCTGTTTTTATTCTCAGAAGGTTTACTCCCTGATATACAGCTGCCTACCCCCTTTGTAAGTGCAGGTCCTAAATGAGCTTTTTTCTCTGTTCCCTCACCACAATCCAGATTCTTCTGGGGAGTTACCAGTACAGTAACCATACCATGAAGTACTTAATTTATTAAGCTACTGCTTTTCTTAATCTCAGTGGAGATATTTACTGATAAACAGCTACCTACGCAGCATGTTCATGTCGTCCCTAAATGAGCTTTTATCTCTCTCCCCTCACCACAAATCAGATTCTTCTGAGGAGTTCCCAGTACATTATCCTTTCCCCTGTGTAATTACCTTAACAAGCTCCAGCTGTTTTTATTCTCAGAAGGTTTACTCCCTGATATACTGCTGCCTACCCCCTTCGTAAGTGCAGGTCCTAAATGAGCTTTTTTCTCTGTTCCCTCACAACAATCCAGATTCTTTTGGGGAGTTACCAGTACTGTAACCAGACCAGGAAGTACTTAATTTATTAAGCTGCTGCTTTTCTTAATCTCAGTGGAGATATTTACTGATAAACAGCTACGTACGCAGCATGTTCATGTCGTTCCTAAATGAGCTTTTATCTCTCTCCCCTCACCACAAATCAGATTCTTCTGAGGAGTTCCCAGTACATTATCCTTTCCCCTGTGTAATTACCTTAACAAGCTCCAGCTGTTTTTATTCTCAGAAGGTTTACTCCCTGATCTACAGCTGCCTAACCCCTTCGTAAGTGCAAGTCTTAAATGAGCTTTTTTCTCTGTTCCCTCACCAAAATCCAGATTCTTTTGGGGAGTTACCAGTACAGTAACCATACCAGGAAGTACTTAATTTATTAATCTACTGCTTTTCTTAATCTCAGTGGAGATATTTACTGATAAACAGCTACCTACGCAGCATGTTCATGTCGTTCCTAAATGAGCTTTTATCTCTCTCCCCTCACCACAAATCAGATTCTTCTGAGGAGTTCCCAGTCCATTATCCTTTCCCCTGTGTAATTACCTTAACAAGCTCCAGCTGATTTTATTCTCAGAATGTTTACTCCCTGATATACAGCTGCCTACCCCCTTCGTAAGTGCAGGTCATAAATGAGCTTTTTTCTCTGTTCCCTCACCACAATCCAGATTCTTTTGGGGAGTTACCAGTACAGTAACCATACCAGGAAGTACTTAATTTATTAAGCTACTGCTTTTCTTAATCTCAGTGGAGATATTTACTGATAAACAGCTACCTACGCAGCATGTTCATGTCGTTCCTAAATGAGCTTTTATCTCTCTCCCCTCACCACGAATCAGATTCTTCTGAGGAGTTCCCAGTACATTATCCTTTCCCCTGTGTAATTTCCTTAACAAGCTCCAGCTGTTTTTATTCTCAGAAGGTTTACTCCCTGATATACAGCTGCCTACCCCCTTCGTAAGTGCAGGTCCTAAATGAGCTTTTTTCTCTGTTCCCTCACCACATCCAGATTCTTTTGTGGACTTACCAGTACAGTAACCATACCAGGAAGTACTTAATTTATTAAGCTACTGCTTTTCTTAATCTCAGTGGAGATATTTACTGATAAACAGCTACCTACGCAGCATGTTCATGTCGTTCCTAAATGAGCTATTATCTCTCTCCCCTCACCACAAATCAGATTCTTCTGAGGAGTACCTAGTACATTATCCTTTCCCCTGTGTAATTACCTTTACATGCTCCAGCTGTTTTTATTCTCAGAAGGTGTACTCCCTGATATACAGCTGCCTACCCCCTTCATAAGTGAAGGTCATAAATGAGCTTTTTTCTCTGTTCCCAAACCACAATCCAGATTCTTTTGGGGAGTTACCAGTACAGTAACCATACCAGGAAGTACTTAATTTATTAAGCTACTGCTTTTCTTAATCTCAGTGGAGATATTTACTGATAAACAGCTACCTATGCAGCATGTTCATGTCGTTCCTAAATGAGCTTTTATCTGTCTCCACTCACCACAAATCAGATTCTTCTGAGGAGTTCCCAGTACATTATCCTTTCCCCTGTGTAATTACCTTAACAAGCTCCAGCTGTTTTTATTCTCAGAAGGTTTACTCCCTGATATACAGCTGCCTACCCCCTTCCTAAGTGCAGGTCCTAAATGAGATTTTTTCTCTGTTCCCTCACCACAATCCAGATTCTTTTGGGGAGTTTCCAGTACAGTATCCATACCAGGAAGTACTTAATTTATTAAGCTACTGCTTTTCTTAATCTCAGTGGAGATATTTACTGATAAACAGCTACCTACACAGCATGTTCATGTCGCTCCTAAATGAGCTTTTATCTCTCTCCCCTCACCACAAATCAGATTCTTCTGAGGCGTTCCCAGTACATTATCCTTTCCCCTGTGTAATTACCTTAACAAGCTCCAGCTGTTTTTATTCTCAGAAGGTTTACTCCCTGATATACTGCTGCCTACCCCCTTCGTAAGTGCAGGTCCTAAATGAGCTTTTTTCTCTGTTCCCTCACCACAATCGAGATTCTTTTGGGGAGTTACCAGTAGAGTAACCATATCAGGAAGTACTTAATGTATTAAGCTACTGCTTTTCTTAATCTCAGTGGAGATATTTACTTATAAACAGCTACCTACGCAGCATGTTCATGTCGTTCCTAAATGAGCTTTTATCTCTCTCCCCTCACCACAAATCAGATTCTTCTGAGGAGTTCCCAGTACATTATCCTTTCCCCTGTGTAATTACCATAACAAGCTCCAGCTGTTTTTATTCTCAGAAGGTTTACTCCCTGATATACAGCTGCCTACCCCCTTCGTAAGTGCAGGTCCTAAATGAGCTTTTTTCTCTGTTCCCTCACCACAATACAGATTCTTTTGGGGAGTTACCAGTACAGTAACCATACCAGGAAGTACTTAATTTATTAAGCTACTGCTTTTCTTAATCTCAGTGGAGATATTTACTGATAAACAGCTACCTACGCAGCATGTTCATGTCGTTCCTAAATGAGCTTTTATCTCTCTCCCCTCACCACAAATCAGATTCTTCTGAGGAGTTCCCAGTACATTATCCTTTCCCCTGTGTAATTACCTTAACAAGCTCCAGCTGTTTTTATTCTCAGAAGGTTTACTCCCTGATATACAGCTGCCTACCCCCTTCGTAAGTGCAGGTCCTAAATGAGCTTTTTTCTCTGTTCCCTCACCACAATCCAGATGCTTTTGGGGAATTACCAGTACAGTAACCATACCAGGAAGTACTTAATTTATTAAGCTACTGCTTTTCTTAATCTCAGTGGAGATATTTACTGACAAACAGCTACCTACGCAGCATGTTCATGTCGTTAATCAATGAGCTTTTATCTCTCTCCCCTCACCACAAATCAGATTCTTCTGAGGAGTTCCCAGTACATTATCCTTTCCCCTGTGTAATTACCTTAACAAGCTCCAGCTGTTTTATTCTCAGAAGGTTTACTCCCTGATATACAGCTGCCTGCCCCCTTCGAAAGTGCAGGTCGTAAATGAGCTTTTTTCTCTGTTCCCTCACCACAATCCAGATTCTTTGGGGAGTTACCAGTGCAGTAACCACACCAGGAAGTACTTAATTTATTAAGCTACTGCTTTCTTAATCTCAGTGGAGATATTTACTGATAAACAGCTACCTACGCAGCATGTTCATGTCGTTCCTAAATGAGCTTTTATCTCTCTCCCCTCACCACAAATCAGATTCTTCTGAGGAGTTCCCAGTACATTATCCTTTCCCCTGTGTAATTATCTTAACAAGCTCCAGCTGTTTTTATTCTCAGAAGGTTTACTCCCTGATATACAGCTGCCTACCCCCTTCGTAAATGCAGGTCCTAAATGAGCTTTTTTCTCTGTTCCCTCACCACAATCCAGATTCTTTTGGGGAGTTACCAGTACAGTAACCATACCAGGAAGTACTTAATTTATTAAGCTACTGCTTTTCTTAATCTCAGAGGAGATATTTACTGATAAACAGCTACCTACGCAGCATGTTCATGTCGTTCCTAAATGAGCTTTTATCTCTCTCCCCTGACCACAATCAGATTCTTCTGAGGAGTTAACAGTACATTATCCTTTCCCCTGTGTAATTACCTTAACAAGCTCCAGCTGTTTTTATTCTCAGAAGGTTTACTCCCTGATATAGAGCTGCCTACCACCTTCGAAAGTGTAGGTCCTAAATGAGCTTTTTTCTCTGTTCCCTCACCACAATCCAGATTCTTTGGGGAGTTACCAGTACAGTAACCATACCAGGAAGTACTTAATTTATTAAGCTGCTGCTTTTCTTAATCTCAGTGTAGATATTTACTGATAAACAGCTACGTACGCAGTATGTTCATGTCGTTCTTCAATGAGCTTTTATCTCTCCCCTCTCACCACAAATCAGATTCTTCTGAGGAGTTGCCAGTACATTATCCTTGCCCCTGTGTAATTACCTTAACAGGCTCCAGCTGTTTTTATTCTCAGAAGTTTTACTCCCTGATATACAGCTGCCTACCCCCTTCGTAAGTGCAGGTCCTAAATGAGCTTTTTTCTCTGTTCCCTCACCACAATCCAGATTCTTTTGGGGAGATATCAGTACAGTAACCATACCAGGAAGTACTTAATTTATTAAGTTACTGCTTTTCTTAATCTCAGTGGAGATATTTACTGATAAACAGCTACCTACGCAGCATGTTCATGTCGTTCCTAAATGAGCTTTTATCTCTCTCTCCTCACCACAAATCAGATTCTTCTGAGGAGTTCCAAGTACATTTTCCTTTCCCCTGTGTAATTACCTTAACAAGCTCCAGCTGTTTTTATTCTCAGAAGGTTTACTCCCTGTTATACAGCTGCCTACCCCCTTCGAAAGTGCAGGTCCTAAATGAGCTTTTTTCTCTGTTCCCTCACCACAATCCAGATTCTTTTGGGGAGTTACCAGTACAGTAACCATACCAGGAAGTACTTAATTTATTAAGCTACTGCTTTTCTTAATCTCAGTGGAGATATTTACTGATGAACAGCTACCTACGCAGCATGTTCATGTCGTTCCTAAATGAGCTTTTATCTCTCTCCCCTCACCACAAATCAGATTCTTCTGAGGAGTTCCCAGTACATTATCCTTTCCCCTGTGTAAATACCTTAAGTCTCCAGCTGTTTTTATTCTCTGAAGGTTTACTCCCTGATATACAGCTGCCTACCCCCTTCGTAAATGCAGGTCCTAAATGAGCTTTTTTCTCTGTTCCCTCACCACAATCCAGATTCTTTTGGGGAGTTACCAGTACAGTAACCATACCAGTAAGTACTTAATTTATTAAGCTACTGCTTTTCTTAATCTCAGGGGAGATATTTACTGATAAACAGCTACCTACGCAACATGTGCATGTCGTTCCTAAATGAGCTTTTGTCTCTTTCTCGTCACCACAAATCAGATTCTTCTGATGACTTCCCAGTACATTATCCTTTCCGCTGTGTAATTACCTTAACAAGCGCCAGCTGTTTTTATTCTCAGAAGGTTTACTCCCTGATATACAGCTGCCTACCCCCTTCGTAAGTGCAGGTCCTAAATGAGCTTTTTTCTCTGTTCCCTCACCACAATCCAGATTCTTTTGGGGAGTTACCAGTACAGTAACCATACCAGGAAGTACTTAATTTATTAAGCTACTGCTTTTCTTAATCTCAGAGGAGATATTTACTGATAAACAGCTACCTACGCAGCATGTTCATGTCGTTCCTAAATGAGCTTTTATCTCTCTCCCCTCACCACAAATCAGATTCTTCTGAGGAGTTCCCAGTACATTATCCTTTCCCCTGTGTAATTACCTTAACAAGCTCCAGCTGTTTTTATTCTCAGAAGGTTTACTCCCTGATATAGAGCTGCCTACAACCTTCGAAATTGTAGGTCCTAAATGAGCTTTTTTCTCTGTTCCCTCACCACAATCCAGATTCTTTGGGGAGTTACCAGTACAGTAACCATACCAGGAAGTACTTAATTTATTAAGCTACTGCTTTTCTTAATCTCAGTGGAGATATTTACTGATGAAAAGCTACGTACGCAGCATGTTCATGTCGTTCCTAAATGAGCTTTTATCTCTCTCTCCTCACCACAAATCAGATTCTTCTGAGGAGTTCCAAGTACATTATCCTTTCCCCTGTGTAATTTCCTTAACAGGCTCCAGCTGTTTTTATTCTCAGAAGGTTTACTCCCTGATATACAGCTGCCTAACCCCTTCGTAAGTGCAGGTCCTAAATGAGCTTTATTCTCTGTTCCCTCACCACAATCCAGATTCTTTTGGGGAGTTAGCAGTACAGTAACCATACCAGGAAGTACTTAATTTATTAAGTTACTGCCTTTCTTAATCTCAGTGGAGATATTTACTGATAAACAGCTACGTACGCAGCATGTTCATGTCGTTCCTAAATGAGCTTTTATCTCTCTCTCCTCACCACAAATCAGATTCTTCTGAGGAGTTCCAAGTACATTTTTCTTTCCCCTGTGTAATTACCTTAACAAGCTCCAGCTGTTTTTATTCTCAGAAGGTTTACTCCCTGATATACAGCTGCCTACCCCCTTCGAAAGTGCAGGTCCTAAATGAGCTTTTTTCTCTGTTCCCTCACCACAATCCAGATTCTTTTGGGGAGTTACCAGTACAGTAACCATACCAGGAAGTACTTAATTTATTAAGCTACTGCTTTTCTTAATCTCAGGGGAGATATTTACTGAAAACAGCTACCTACGCAGCATGTTTATGTCGTTCCTAAATGAGCTTTTATAGGTTTATCCCCTGATATAGAGCTGCCTACCACCTTCGAAAGTGTAGGTCCTAAATGAGCTTTTTTCTCTGTTCCCTCACCACAATCCAGATTCTTTGGGGAGTTACCAGTACAGTAACCATACCAGGAAGTACTTAATTTATTAAGCTACTGCTTTTCTTAATCTCAGAGGAGATATTTACTGATAAACAGCTACCTACGCAGCATGTTCATGTCGTTCCTAAATGAGCTTTTATCTCTCTCCCCTCACCACAAATCAGATTCTTCTGAGGAGATCCCAGTACATTATCCTTTCCCCTGTGTAATTACCTTAACAAGCTCCTGCTGTCTTTATTCTCAGAAGGTTTACTCCCTGATATACACCTGCCTACCCCCTTCGTAAGTGCAGGTCCTAAATGAGCTTTTTTCTCTGTTCCCTCACCACAATCCAGATTCTTTTGGGGAGTTACCAGTACAGTAATCATACCAGGAAGTACTTAATTTATTAAGCTACTGCTTTTCTTAATCTCAGAGGAGATATTTACTGCTAAACAGCTACCTACGCAGCATTTTCATGTCGTTCCTAAATGAGCTTTTATCTCTCTACCCTCACAACAAATCAGATTCTTCTGAGGAGTTCCCAGTATATTATCCTTTCCCCTGTGTAATTACCTTAACAAGCTCCAGCTGTTTTTATTCTCAGAAGGTTTACTCCCTGATATACAGCTGCCTACCACCTTCGAATGTGTAGGTCTTAATGAGCTTTTTTCTCTGTTCCCTCACCACAATCCAGATTCTTTGGGGAGTTACCAGTACAGTAACCATACCAGGAAGTACTTAATTTATTAAGCTACTGCTTTTCTTAATCTCAGTGGAGATATTTACTGATAAACAGCTACCTACGCAGCATGTTCATGTCGTCCCTAAATGAGCTTTTATCTCTCTCCCCTCACCACAAATCAGATTCTTCTGAGGAGTTCCCAGTGCATTATCCTTTCCGCTGTGTAACTACCTTAACAAGCTCCAGCTGTTTTTATTCTCAGAAGGTTTTCTCCCTGATATACAGCTGCCTACCCCCTTCGAAAGTGCAGGACCTAAATGAGCTTTTTTCTCTGGTCCCTCACCACAATCCAGATTCTTTGGAGAGTTACCAGTACAGTAACCATACCAGGAAGTACTTAATTTATTAAACTACTGGTTTTCTTAATCTCAGTGGAGATATTTACTGATAAACAGCTACCTACGCAGCATGTTCATGTCGTTCCTAAATGAGTTTTTATCTCTCTCCCTTCACCACAAATCAGATTCTTCTGAGGAGTTCCCAGTACATTATCCTTTCCCCTATGTAATTACCTTAACAAGCTCCAGCTGTTTTTATTCTCAGAAGGTTTACTCCCTGATATACAGCTGCCTACCACCTTCGTAAGTGCAGGTCCTAAATGAGCTTTTTCTCTGTTCCCTCACCACAATCCAGATTCTTTTGGGGAGTTATCAGTACAGTAACCATACCAGGAAGTACTTAATTTATTAACCTACTGCTTTTCTTAATCTCAGTGGAGATATTTACTGATAAACAGCTACCTACGCAGCATGTTCATGACGTTCCTAAATGAGCTTTTATCTCTCACCCCTCACCACAAATCAGATTCTTCTGAGGAGTTCCCAGTACATTATCCTTTCCCCTGTGTAATTACCTTAACAAGCTCCAGCTGTTTTTATTCTAAGAATGTTTACTCCCTGATATACTGTTGCCTACCCCCTTCATAAGTGCAGTTCCTTAATGAGCTTTTTTTTCTGTTCAGTCACCACAATCCAGATTCTTTTCGGGAGTTATCAGTATAGTAACCATACCAGGAAGTACTTAATTTATTAAGCTACTGCTTTTCTTAATCTCAGTGGAGATATTTACTGATAAACAGCTACATACGCAGCATGTTCATGTCGTTCCTAAATGAGCTTTCTTCTCTACCCCCTCACCACAAATCAGATTCTTCTGAGGAGTTCCCAGTACTTTATCATTTCCCCTGTGTAATTATCTTAACAAGCTCCAGGTTTTTTTATTCTCATAAGGTTTACTCCCTGATATACAGCTGCCTACCCCCTTCGTCAGTGCAGGTCCTAAATGAGCTTTTTTCTCTGTTCCCTCACCACAATCCAGATTCTTTTGGGGGTTACCAGTACAGTAACCATAACAGGAAGTACTTAATTTATTAAGCTACTGCTTTTCTTAATCTCAGTGGAGATATTTACTGATAAACAGCTACCTACGCAGCATGTTCATGTCGTTCCTAAATGAGCTTTTATCTCTCTCCCCTCACCACAAATCAGATTCTTCTGAGGAGTTCCCAGTACATTATCCTTTCCCCTGTGTAATTACCTTAACAAGCTCCAGCTGTTTTTATTCTCAGAAGGTTTACTCCCTGATATACAGCTGCCTACCCCCTTCGTAAGTGCAGGTCCTAAATGAGCTTTTTTCTCTGTTCCCTCACCACAATCCAGATTCTTTTGGGGAGTTACCAGTACAGTAACCACACCAGGAAGTACTTAATTTATTAAGCTACTGCTTTTCTTAATCTCAGTGGAGATATTTACTGATAAACAGCTATGTACGCAGCATGTTCATGTCTTTTCTAAATGAGCTTTTATCTCTCACCCCTCACCACAAATCAGATTCTTCTGAGGAGTTCCCAGTACATTATCCTTTCCCCTGTGTAATTACCTTAACAAGCTCCAGCTGTTTTTATTCTCAGAAGGTTTACTCCCTGATATACAGCTGCCTACCCCCTTCGTAAGTGCAGGTCCTAAATGAGCTTTTTTCTCTGTTCCCTCACCACAATCCAGATTCTTTTGGGGAGTTACCAGTACAGTAACCATACCAGGAAGTACTTAATTTATTAAGCTACTGCTTTTCTTAATCTCAGTATAGATATTTACTGATAAACAGCTACCTACACAGCATGTTCATGTCGTTCTTAAATGAGCTTTTATCTCTCTCCCCTCACCACAAATCAGATTCTTCTGAGGAGTTCCCAGTACATTATCCTTTCCCCTGTGTAATTACCTTAACAAGCTCCAGCTGTTTTTATTCTCAGAAGGTTTACTCCCTGATATACAGCTGCCTACCCCCTTCGTAAGTGCAGGTCCTAAATGAGCTTTTTTCTCTGTTGTCTCACCACAATCCAGATTCTTTTGGGGAGTTACCAGTACAGTTACCATACCAGGAAGTACTTAATTTATTAAGCTACTGCTTTTCTTAATCTCAGTGGAGATATTTACTGATAAACAGCTACCTACGCAGCATGTTCATGTCGTTCCTAAATGAGCTTCTATCTCTCTCCCCTCACCACCAATCAGATTCTTCTGAGGAGTTCCCAGTACATTATCCTTTCCCCTGTGTAATTACCTTAACAAGCTCCACCAGTTTTTATTCTCCGAAGGTTTACTCTTGATATACAGCTGCCTACCCCCTTCGTAAGTGCAGGTCCTAAATGAGCTTTTTTCTCTGTTCCCTCACCACAATCCAGATTCTTTTGGGGAGTTACCAGTACAGTAACCATACCAGGAAGTACTTAATTTATTAAGCTACTGCTTTTCTTAATCTCAGTGTTGATATTTACTGATAAACAGCTACCTACGCAGCATGTTCATGTCGTTCCTAAATGAGCTTTTATCTCTCTCCCCTCAAAACAAATCAGATTCTTCTGAGGAGTTCCCAGTACATTATCCTTTCCCCTGTGTAATTACCTTAACAAGCTCCAGCTGTTTTTATTCTCAGAAGGTTTACTACCTGATATACAGCTGCCTACCCCCTTCGTAAGTGCAGGTCCTAAATGAGCTTTTTTCTCTGTTCCCTCACCACAATCCAGATTCTTTTGGGGAGTTACCAGTACAGTAACCATACCAGGAAGTACTTAATTTATTAAGCTACTGCTTTTCTTAATCTCAGTGGAGATATTTACTGATAAACAGCTATCTACGCAGCATGTTCATGTCGTTCCTAAATGAGCTTTTATCTCTCTCCCCTAACCACAAATCAGATTCTTCTGAGGAGTTCCCAGTACATTATCCTTTCCCCTGTGTAATTACCTTAACAAGCTCCAGCTGTTTTTATTCTCAGAAGGTTTACTCCCTGATATACAGCTGCCTACCCCCTTCGTAAGTGCAGGTCCTAAATGAGCTTTTTTGTCTGTTCCCTCACCACAATCCAGATTGTTTTGGGGAGTTACCAGTACAGTAACCATACCAGGAAGTACTTAATTTATGAAGCTACTACTTTTCTTAATCTCAGTGGAGATATTTACTGATAAACAGCTCACTACGCAGCATGTTCAGGTCGTTCTTAAATGAGCTTTTATCTCTCTCCCCTCACTACAAATCAGATTCTTCTGAGGAGTTCCCAGTACATTATTCTTTCCCCTGTGTAATTACCTTAACAAGCTCCAGGTGTTTTTATTCTCAGAAGGTTTACTCCCTGATATACAGCTGCCTAACCCCTTCGTAAGTGCAGGTCCTACATGAGCTTTTTTCTCTGTTCCCTCACCACAATCCAGATTCTTTTGGAGAGTTACCAGTACAGTAACCATACCAGGAAGTACTTAATTTATTAAGCTACTGCTTTTCTTAATCTCAGTGGAGATATTTACTGATAAACAGCTACCTACGCAGCATGTTCATGTCGTTCCTAGATGAGCTTTTATCTCTCTCCCCTCACCACAAATCAGATTCTTCTGAGGAGTTCCCAGTACATTATCCTTTCCCCTGTGTAATTACCTTAACAAGCTCCAGGTGTTTTTATTCTCAGAAGGTTTACTCCCTGATATACAGCTGCCTACCCCCTTTGTAAGTTCAGGTCCTAAATGAGCTTTTTTCTCTGTTCCCTCACCACAATCCAGATTCTTTTGGGGAGTTACCAGTACAGTAACCATACCAGGAAGTACTTAATTTATTAAGCTACTGCTTTGCTTAATCTCAGTGGAGATATTTACTGATAAACAGCTACCTACGCAGCATGTTCATGTCGTTCCTAAATGAGCTTTTATCTCTCTCCCCTCACCACAAATCAGATTCTTCTGAGGAGTTCCCAGTACAGTATCCTTTCCCCTGTGTAATTACCTTAACAAGCTCCAGCTGTTTTTATTCTCAGAAGGTTTACTCCCTGATATACAGCTGCCTACCCCCTTCGTAAGTGCAGGTCCTAAATGAGCTTTTTTCTCTGTTCCCTCACCACAATCCAGATTGTTTTGGGGAGTTACGAGTACAGAAACTATACCAGGAAGTACTTAATTTATTAAGCTACTGCTTTTCTTAATCTCAGTGGAGATATTTACTGATAAACAGCTACCTACGCAGCATGTTCATGTCGTACCTAAATGAGCTTTTATCTCTCTCCCCTCACCACAAATCAGATTCTTCTGAGGAGTTCCCAGTACATTATCCTTTCCCCTGTGTAATTACCTTAACAAGCTCCAGCTGTTTTTATTCTCAGAAGGTTTACTCCCTGATATACAGCTGCCTACCCCCTTCGTAAGTGCATGTCCTAAATGAGCTTTTTCTCTGTTCCCTCACCGCAATCCATATTCTTTTGGGGAGTTACCAGTACAGTAACCATACCAGGAAGTACTTAATTTATTAAGCTACTGCCTTTCTTAATCTCAGTGGAGATATTTACTGATAAACAGCTACCTACGCAGCATGTTCATGTCGTTCCTAAATGAGCTTTTATCTCTCTCCCCTCACCACAAATCAGATTCTTCTGAGGAGTTCCCAGTACATTATCCTTTCCCATGTGTAATTACCTTAACAAGCTCCAGCTGTTTTTATTCT
The DNA here is from genome assembly GCF_023159225.1 of Perognathus longimembris pacificus. NCBI lineage: Eukaryota > Metazoa > Chordata > Mammalia > Rodentia > Heteromyidae > Perognathus > Perognathus longimembris. Next base: position 28,137 of record NW_025957193.1, on the reverse strand, counting down.
CAGAAGGTTTACTCCCTGAAATACAGCTGCCTACCCCCTTCGTAAGGGCAGGTCCTACATGAGCTTTTTTCTCTGTTCCCTCACCACAATCCAGATTCTTTTGGAGAGTTACCAGTACAGTAACCATACCAGGAAGCACTTAATTTATTAAGCTACTGCTTTTCTTGATCTCAGTGGAGATATTTACTGATAAACAGCTACCTACGCAGCATGTTCATCTCGTTCCTAGATGAGCTTTTATCTCTCTCCCCTCACCACAAATCATATTCTTCTGAGGAGTTCCCAGTACATTATCCTTTCCCCTGTGTAATTACCTTAACAAGCTCCAGGTGTTTTTATTCTCAGAAGGTTTACTCCCTGATATACAGCTGCCTACCCCCTTCGTAAGTGCAGGTCCTAAATGAGCTTTTTTCTTTCTTCCCTCACCACAATCCAGATTCTTTTGGGGAGTTACCAGTACAGTAACCATACCAGGAAGTACTTAATTTATTAAGCTACTGCTTTTCTTAATCTCAATGGAAATATTTACTGATAAACAGCTACCTACACAGCATGTTCATGTCGTTCCTAAATGAGCTTTTATCTCTCTCCCCTCACCACAAATCAGATTCTTCTGAGGAGTTCCCAGTACATTATCCTTTCCCCTGTGTAATTACCTTAACAAGCTCCAGCTGTTTTTATTCTCAGAAGGTTTACTCCCTGATATACAGCTGCCTACCCCCTTCGTAAGTGCAGGTCCTAAATGAGCTTTTTTCTCTGTTCCCTCACCACAATCCAGATTCTTTTGGGGAGTTACCAGTACAGTAACCATACCAGGAAGTACTTAATTAATTAAGCTACTGCTTTTCTTAATCTCAGTGGAGATATTTACTGATAAACAGCTACGTACGCAGCATGTTCATGTCGTTCCTAAATGAGCTTTTATCTCTCTCCCCTCACCACAATTCAGATACTTCTGAGGAGTTCCCAGTACATTATCCTTTCCCCTGTGTAATTACCTTAACAAGCTCCAGCTGTTTTTATTCTCAGAAGGTTTACTCCCTGATATACAGCTGCCTACCCCCTTCGTAAGTGCAGGTCCTAAATGATCTTTTTCCTCTGTTCCCTCACCACAATCCAGATTCTTTTGGGGTAGTTACCAATACAGTAACGATACCAGGAAGTACTTAATTTATTAAGCTACTGCTTTTCTTAATCTCAGTGGAGATATTTACTGATAAACTGCTACCTACGCAGCATGTTCATGTCGTTCATAAATGAGCTTTTATCTCTCTCCCCTCACCACAAATCAGATTCTTCTGAGGAGTTCCCAGTACATCGTGCTTTCCCCTGTGTAATTACCTTAACAAGCTCCAGCTGTTTTTATTCTCCGAAGGTTTACTCCCTGATATACAGCTGCCTACTCCCTTCGTAAGTGCAGGTCCTAAATGAGCTTTTTTCTCTGTTCCCTCACCACAATCCAGATTCTTTTGGGGAGTTACCAGTACAGTAACCATACCAGGAAGTACTTAATTTATTAAGCTACTGCTTTTCTTAATCTCAGTGGAGATATTTACTGATAAACAGCTACCTACGCAGAATGTTCATGTCGTTCCTAAATGAGCTTTTATCTCTCTCCCCTCACCACCAATCAGATTCTTCTGTGGAGTTCCCAGTACATTATCCTTTCCCCTGTGTAATTACCTTAACAAGGTCCAGCTGTTTTTATTCTCAGAAGGTTTACTCCCTGATATACAGCTGCCTACCCCCTTCGTAAGTGCAGGTCCTAAATGAGCTTTTTTCTCTGTTCCCTCACCACAATCCAGATTCTTTTGGGGAGTTACCAGTACAGTAACCATACCAGGAAGTACTTAATTTATTAAGCTACTGCTTTTCTTAATCTCAGTGGAGATATTTACTGATAAACAGCTACGTACCCAGCATGTTCATGTCGTTCGTAAATGAGCTTTTATCTCTCTCCCCTCACCACAAATCAGATTCTTCTGAGGAGTTCCCAGTACATTATCCTTTCCCCTGTGTAATTACCTTAACAAGCTCCAGCTGTTTTTATTCTCAGAAGGTTTACTCCCTGATATACAGCTGCCTACCCCCTTCGTAAGTGCAGGTCTTACATGAGCTTTTTTCTCTGTTCCCTCACCACAATCCAGATTCTTTTGGAGAGTTACCAGTACAGTAACCATACCAGGAAGTACTTAATTTATTAAGCTACTGCTTTTCTTAATCTCAGTGGAGATATTTACTGATAAACAGCTACCTAAGCAGCATGTTCATGTCGTTCCTAAATGAGCTTTTATCTCTCTCCCCTCACCACAAGTCAGATACTTCTGAGGAGTTCCCAGTACATTATCCTTTCCCCTGTGTAATTACCTTAACAAGCTCCAGCTGTTTTTATTCTCCGAAGGTTTACTCCTGATATACAGCTGCCTACCCCCTTCGAAAGTGCAGGTCCTAAATGAGCTTTTTTCTCTGTTCCCTCACCACAATCCAGATTCTTTTGGCGAGTTACCAGTACAGTAACCATACCAGGAAGTACTTAATTTATTAAGCTACTGCTTTTCTTAATCTCAGTGGAGATATTTACTGATAAACAGCTACCTACGCAGCATGTTCATGTCGTTCCTAAATGAGCTTTTATCTCTCTCCCCTCACCACCAATCAGATTCTTCTGAGGAGTTCCCAGTACATTATCCTTTCCCCTGTGTAATTACCTTAACAAGCTCCAGCTGTTTTTATTCTCCGAAGGTTTACTCCCTGATATACAGCTGCCTACCCCCTTCGTAAGTGCAGGTCCTAAATGAGCTTTTTTCTCTGTTCCCTCACCACAATGCAGATTCTTTTGGGGAGTTACCAGTACAGTAACCATACCAGGAAGTACTTAATTTATTAAGCTACTACTTTTCTTAATCTCAGTGGAGATATTTACTGATAAACAGCTAACTACGCAGCATGTTCATGTCGTTCCTAAATGAGCTTTTATCTCTCTCCCCTCACCACAAATCAGATTCTTCTGAGGAGTTCCCAGTACATTATCCTTTCCCCTGTGTAATTACCTTAACAAAGTCCAGCTGTTTTTATTCTCAGAAGGTTTACTCCCTGATATACAGCTGCCTACCCCCTTCGTAAGTGCAGGTCCTAAATGAGCTTTTTTCTCTGTTCCCTCACCACAATCCAGATTCTTTTGGGGAGTTACCAGTACAGTAACCATACCAGGAAGTACTTAATTTATTAAGCTACTGCTTTTCTTAATCTCAGTGGAGATATTTACTGATAAACAGCTACGTACCCAGCATGTTCATGTCGTTCGTAAATGAGCTTTTATCTCTCTCCCCTCACCACAAATCAGACTCTTCTGAGGAGTTCCCAGTACATTATCCTTTCCCCTGTGTAATTACCTTAACAAGCTCCAGCTGTTTTTATTCTCAGAAGGTTTACACCCTGATATACAGCTGCCTACCCCCTTCGTAAGTGCAGGTCTTACATGAGCTTTTTTCTCTGTTCCCTCACCACAATCCAGATTCTTTTGGAGAGTTACCAGTACAGTAACCATACCAGGAAGTACTTAATTTATTAAGCTACTGCTTTTCTTAATCTCAGTGGAGATATTTACTGATAAACAGCTACCTACACAGCATGTTCATGTCGTTCCTAAATGAGCTTTTATCTCTCTCCCCTCACCACAAATCAGATTCTTCTGAGGAGTTCCTAGTACATTATCCTTTCCCTTGTGTAATTACCTTAACAAGCTCCAGCTGTTTTTATTCTCAGAAGGTTTACTCCCTGATATACAGCTGCCTACCCCCTTCGTAAGTGCAGGTTCTAAATGAGCTTTTTTCTCTGTTCCCTCACCACAATCCGGATTCTTTTGGGGAGTTACCAGTACAGTAACCATACCAGGAAGTACTTAATTTATTAAGCTACTGATTTTCTTAATCTCAGTGGAGATATTTACTGATAAACAGCTACCTAAGCAGCATGTTCATGTCGTTCCTAAATGAGCTTTTATCTCTCTCCCCTCACCACAAGTCAGATACTTCTGAGGAGTTCCCAGTACATTATCCTTTCCCCTGTGTAATTACCTTAACAAGCTCCAGCTGTTTTTATTCTCAGAAGGTTTACTCCCTGATATACAGCTGCCTACACCCTTCGAAAGTGCAGGTCCTAAATGAGCTTTTTTCTCTGTTCCCTCACCACAATCCAGATTCTTTTGGCGAGTTACCAGTACAGTAACCATACCAGGAAGTACTTAATTTATTAAGCTACTGCTTTTCTTAATCTCAGTGGAGATATTTACTGATAAACAGCTACCTACGCAGCATGTTCATGTCGTTCCTAAATGAGCTTTTATCTCTCTCCCCTCACCACCAATCAGATTCTTCTGAGGAGTTCCCAGTACATTATCCTTTCCCCTGTGTAATTACCTTAACAAGCTCCACCTGTTTTTATTCTCCGAAGGTTTACTCCCTGATATACAGCTGCCTACCCCCTTCGTAAGTGCAGGTCCTATATGAGCTTTTTTCTCTGTTCCCTCACCACAATCCAGATTCTTTTGGGGAGTTATCAGTACAATAACCATACCACGAAGTACTTAATTTATTAAGCTACTGCTTTTCTTAATCTCAGTGGAGATATTTACTGATAAACAGCTAACTACGCAGCATGTTCATGTCGTTCCTAAATGAGCTTTTATCTCTCTCCCCTCACCACAAATCAGATTCTTCTGAGGAGTTCCCAGTACATTATCCTTTCCCCTGTGTAATTACCTTAACAAGGTCCAGCTGTTTTTATTCTCAGAAGGTTTACTCCCTGATATACAGCTGCCTACCCCCTTCGTAAGTGCAGGTCCTAAATGAGCTTTTTTCTCTGTTCCCTCACCACAATCCAGATTCTTTTGGGGAGTTACCAGTACAGTAACCATACCAGGAAGTACTTAATTTATTAAGCTACTGCTTTTCTTAATCTCAGTGGAGATATTTACTGATAAACAGCTACGTACCCAGCATGTTCATGTCGTTCGTAAATGAGCTTTTATCTCTCTCCCCTCACCACAAATCAGATACTTCTGAGGAGTTCCCAGTACATTATCCTTTCCCCTGTGTAATTACCTTAACAAGCTCCAGCTGTTTTTATTCTCAGAAGGTTTACTCCCTGATATACAGCTGCCTACCCCCTTCGTAAGTGCAGGTCCTAAATGAGCTTTTTCCTCTGTTACCTCACCACAATCCAGATTCTTTTGGGGAGTTACCAGTACAGTAACCATAAAAGGAAGTACTTAATTTATTAAGCTACTGCTTTTCTTAATCTCAGTGGAGATATTTACTGATAAACAGCTACCTACGCAGCATGTTCATGTCGTTCCTAAATGAGCTTTTATCTCTCTCCCCTCACCACAAATCAGATTCTTCTGAGGAATTCCCAGTACATTATCCTTTCCCCTGTGTAATTACCTTAACAAACTCCAGCTGTTTTTATTCTCAGAAGGTTTACTCCCTGATATACAGCTTCCTACCCCCTTCATAAGTGCAGGTCCTAATTGAGCTTTTTTCTCTGTTTCCTCACCACAATCCAGATTCTTTTGGGGAGTTACCAGTACAGTATCCATACCAGGAAGTACTTAATTTATTAAGCTACTGCTTTTCTTAATCTCAGTGGAGATATTTACTGATAAACAGCTACCTACGCAGCATGTTCATGTCGTTCCTAAATGAGCTTTTATCTCTTTCCCCTCACCACAAATCAGATTCTTCTGAGGAGTTCCCAGTACATTATCCTTTCCCCTGTGTAATAACCTTAACAAGCTCCAACTGTTTTTATTCTCAGAAGGTTTACTCCCTGATATACTGCTGCCTACCCCGTTCGTAAGTGCAGGTCCTAAATGAGCTTTTTTCTCTGTTCCCTCACCACAATCCAGATTCTTTTGGGGAGTTACCAGTACAGGAACCATACCAGGAAGTACTTAATTTATTAAGCTACTGCTTTTCTTAATCTCAGTGGAGATATTTACTGATAAACAGCTACCTACGCAGCATGTTCATGTCGTTCCTAAATGAGTTTTTATCACTCTCCCCTCACCACAAATCAGATTCTTCTGAGGAGTTCCCAGTACTTCATCTTTTCCCCTGTGTAATTACCTTAACAAGCTCCAGCTGTTTTTATTCTCAGAAGGTTTACTCCCTGATATACAGCTGCCTAATCCCTTCGTAAGTGCAGGTCCTAAATGAGCATTTTTCTCTGTTCCCTCACTACAATCCAGATTCTCTTGGGGAATTACCAGTACAGTAACCATACCAGGAAGTACTTAATTTATTAAGCTACAGCTTTTCTTAATCTCAGTGGAGATATTTACTGATAAACAGCTACCTACGCAGCATGTTCATGTCGTTCCTAAATGAGCTATTATCTCTCTCCCCTCACCACGAATCAGATTCTTCTGAGGAGTTCCAAGTACATTATCCTTTCCCCTGTGTAATTACCTTAACAAGCTCCAGCTGTTTTTATTCTCAGAAGGTTTACTCCCTGATATACAGCTGCCTACCCCCTTCATAAGTGCAGGTCCTAAATGAGCTTTTTTCTCTGTTCCCTCACCGCAATCCAGATTCTTTTGGGGAGTTACCAGTACAGTAACCATACCAGGAAGTACTTAATTTATTAAGCTACTGCTTTTCTTAATCTCAGTGGAGATATTTACTGATAAACAGCTACCTACGCAGCATGTTCATGTCGTTCCTAAATGAGCTTTTATCTCTCTCCCCTCACCACAAATCAGATTCTTCTGAGGAGTTCCCAGTACTTCATCTTTTCCCCTGTGTAATAACCTTAACAAGCTCCAGCTGTTTTTATTCTCAGAAGGTTTACTCCCTGATATACAGCTGCCTAACCCCTTCGTAAGTGCAGGTCCTAAATGAGCTTTATTCCCTGTTCCCTCACTACAATCCAGATTCTTTTGGCGAGTTACCAGTACAGTAACCATACCAGGAAGTACTTAATTTATTAAGCTACTGCTTTTCTTAATCTCAGTGGAGATATTTACTGATAAACAGCTACGTACGCAGCATGTTCATGTCGTTCCTAAATGAGCTTTTATCTCTCTCCCCTCACCACGAATCAGATTCTTCTGAGGAGTTCCCAGTACATTATCCTTTCCCCTGTGTAATTACCTTAACAAGCTCCAGCTGTTTTTATTCTTAGAAGGTTTACTCCCTGATATACAGCTGCCTACCCCCTTCGTAAGTGCAGGTCCTAAATGAGCTTTTTTCTCTGTTCCCTCACCGCAATCCTGATTCTTTTGGGGAGTTACCAGTACAGTAACCATACCAGGAAGTACTTAATTTATTAAGCTACTGCTTTTCTTAATCTCAGTGGAGATATTTACTGATAAACAGCTACCTAAGCAGCATGTTCATGTCGTTCCTAAATGAGCTTTTATCTCTCTCCCCTCACCACAAATCAGACTCTTCTGAGGAGTTCCCAGTACATTATCCTTTCCCCTGTGTAATTACCTTAACAAGCTCCAGCTGTTTTTATTCTCAGAAGGTTTACTCCCTGATATACAGCTGCCTACCCCCTTCGTAAGTGCAGGTCCTAAATGAGCTTTTTTCTCTGTTCCCTCACCACAATCCAGATTCTTTTGGGGAGTTACCAGTACAGTAACCATACCAGGAAGTACTTAATTTATTAAGCTACTGCTTTTCTTAATCTCAGTGGAGATATTTACTGATAAACAGCTACCTACGCAGCATGTTCATGTCGTTCCTAAATGAGCTTTTATCTCTCTCCCCTCACCACAAATCAGATTCTTCTGAGGAGTTCCCAGCACATTATCCTTTCCCCTGTGTAATTACCTTAACAAGCTCCAGCAGTTTTTATTCTCTGAAGGTTTACTCCCTGATATACAGCTGCCTACCCCCTTCCTAAGTGCAGGTTCTAAATGAGCTTTTTTCTCTGTTCCCTCACCACAATCCAGATTCATTTGGGGAGTTACCAGTACAGTAACCATACCAGGAAGTACTTAATTTATTAAGCTACTGCTTTACTTAATCTCAGTGGAGATATTTACTGATAAACAGCTACCTAAGCAGCATGTTCATGTCGTTCCTAAATGAGCTTTTATCTCTCTCCCCTCACCACAAATCAGATTCTTCTGAGGAGTTCCCAGTACATTATCCTTTCCCCTGTGTAATTACCATAACAAGCTCCAGCTGTTTTTATTCGCAGAAGGTTTACTCCCTGATATACAGCTGCCTACCCCCTTCGTAAGTGCAGGTCCTAAATGAGCTTTTTCTCTGTTCCCTCACCACAATCCAGATTCTTTTGGGGAGTTACCAGTACAGTAACCATACCAGGAAGTACTTCATTTATTAAGCTACTGCTTTTCTTAATCTCAGTGGAGATATTTACTGATAAACAGCTACCTACGCAGCATGTTCATGTCGTTCCTAAATGAGCTTTTATCTCTCTCCCCTCACCACAAATCCGATTCTTCTGAGGAATTCCCAGTACATTATCCTTTCCCCTGTGTAATTACCTTAACAAGCTCCAGCTGTTTTTTTTCTCAGAAGGTTTACTCTCTGATATACAGTTTCCTACCCCCTTCATAAGTGCAGGTCCTAAATGAGCTTTTTTCTCTGTTCCCTCACCACAATCCAGATTCTTTTGGGGAGTTACCAGTACAGTATCCATACCAGGAAGTACTTAATTTATTAAGCTACTGCTTTTCTTAATCTCAGTGGAGATATTTACTGATAAACAGCTACATACGCAGCATGTTCATGTCGTTCCTAAATGAGCTTTTATCTCTTTCCCCTCACCACAAATCAGATCTTCTGAGGAGTTCCCAGTAAATTATCCTTTGCACTGTGTAATTACCTTAACAAGCTCCAACTGTTTTTATTCTCAGAAGGTTTACTCCCTGATATACTGCTGCCTACCCCGTTCGTAAGTGCAGGTCCTAAATGAGCTTTTTTCTCTGTTCCCTCACCACAGTCCAGATTCTTTTGGGGAGTTACCAGTACAGGAACCATACCAGGAAGTACTTAATTTATTAAGCTACTGCTTTTCTTAATCTCAGTGGAGATATTTACTGATAAACAGCTACCTACGCAGCATGTTCATTATCGTTCCTAAATGAGATTTTATCTCTCTCCCCTCACCACAAATCAGATTCTTCTGAGGAGTTCCCAGTACTTCATCTTTTCCCCTGTGTAATTACCTTAACAAGCTCCAGCTGTTTTTATTCTCAGAAGGTTTACTCCCTGATATACAGCTGCCTAACCCCTTCGTAAGTGCAGGTCCTAAATGAGCTTTTTTCTCTGTTCCCTCACTACAATCCAGATTCTCTTGGGGAGTTACCAGTACAGTAACCATACCAGGAAGTACTTAATTTATTAAGCTACTGCTTTTCTTAATCTCAGTGGAGATATTTACTGATAAACAGCTACCTACGCAGCATGTTCATGTCGTTCCTAAATGAGCTTTTATCTCTCTCCACTCACCACGAATCAGATTCTTCTGAGGAGTTCCCAGTACATTATCCTTTCCCCTGTGTAATTACCTTAACAAGCTCCAGCTGTTTTTATTCTCAGAAGGTTTACTCCCTGATATACAGCTGCCTACCCCCTTCGTAAGTGCAGGTCCTAAATGAGCTTTTTTCTCTGTTCCCTCACCACAATCCAGATTCTTTCGTGGAGTAACCAGTAGAGTAACCATACCAGGAAGTACTTAATTTATTAAGCTACTGCTTTTCTTAAACTCAGTGGAGATATTTACTGATAAACAGCTACCTACGCAGCATGTTCATGTCGTTCCTAAATGAGCTTTTATCTCTCTCCCCTCAACACAAATCAGATTCTTCTGAGGATTTCCCAGTACATTATCCTATCCCCTGTGTAATTACCTTAACAAGCTCCAGCTGTTTTTATTCTCAGAAGGTTTACTCCCTGATATACAGCTGCCTACCCCCTTCGTAAGTGCAGGACCTAAATGATCTTTTTTCTCTGTTCCCTCACCGCAATCCAGATTCTTTTGGGGAGTTACCAGTACAGTAACCATACCAGGAAGTACTTAATTTATTAAGCTACTGCTTTTCTTAATCTCAGTGGAGATATTTACTGATAAACAGCTACCTAAGCAGCATGTTCATGTCGTTCCTAAATGAGCTTTTGTCTCTCTCCCCTCACCACAAATCAGATTCTTCTGAGGAGTTCCCAGTACATTATCCTTTCCCCTGTGTAATTACCTTAACAAGCTCCAGCTGTTTTTATTCTCAGAAGGTTTACTCTCTGATATACAGCTGCCTACCCCCTTCCTAAGTGCAGGTCCTAAATGAGCTTTTTCTCTGTTCCTTCACCACAATCCAGATTCTTTTGGGAAGTTACCAGTACAGTAACCATACCAGGAAGTACTTAATTTATTAAGCTACTGCTTTTCTTAATCTCAGTGGAGATATTTACTGATAAACAGCTAACTACGCAGCATGTTCATGTCGTTCCTAAATGAGCTTTTATCTCTCTCCCCTCACCACAAATCAGATTCTTCTGAGGAGTTCCCAGTACATTATCCTTTCCCATGTGTAATTAACTTAACAAGCTCCAGCTGTTTCTTTTCTCAGAAGGTTTACTCCCTGATATACAGCTGCCTACCCCCTTCTTAAGTGCAGTTCCTAAATGAGCTTTTTTCTCTGTTCCCTCACCACAATCCAGATTCTTTTGGGGAGTTACCAGTACAGTAACCATACCAGGAAGTACTTAATTTATTAAGCTACTGCTTTTCTTAATCTCAGTGGAGATATTTACTGATAAACAGCTACCTACGCAGCATGTTCATGTCGTTCCTAAATGAGCTTTTATGTCTCTCCCCTCACCACAAATTAGATTCTTCTGAGAAGTTCCCAGTACTTCATCTTTTCCCCTGTGTAATAACCTTAACAAGCTCCAGCTGTTTTTATTCTCAGAAGGTTTACTCCCTGATATACAGCTGCCTAACCCCTTTGTAAATGCAGGTCCTAAATGAGTTTTCTTCCCTGTTCCCTCACTACAATCCAGATTCTCTTGGGGAGTTACCAGTACAGTAACCATACCAGGAAGTACTTAATTTATTAAGGTACTTCTTTTCTTAATCTGAGTGGAGATATTTACTGATAAACAGCTACCTACGCAGCATGTTCATGTCGTTCCTAAATGAGCTTTTATCTCTCTCCCCTGACCACGAATCAGATTCTTCTGAGGAGTTCCCAGTACATTATCCTTTCCCCTGTGTAATTACCTTAACAAGCTCCAGCTGTTTTTATTCTCAGAAGGTTTACTCCCTGATATACAGCTGCCTACCCCCTTCGTAAGTGCAGGTCCTAAATGAGCTTTTTTCTCTGTTCCCTCACCGCAATCCAGATTCTTTTGGGGAGTTACCAGTACAGTAACCATACCAGGAAGTACTTAATTTATTAAGCTACTGCTTTTCTTAATCTCAGTGGAGATAATTACTGATAAACAGCTACCTAAGCAGCATGTTCATGTCGTTCCTAAATTAGCTTTTATCTCTCTCCCCTCACCACAAATCAGATTCTTCTGAGGAGTTCCCAGTACATTATCCTTTCCCCTGTGTAATTACCTTAACAAGCTCCAGCTGTTTTTATTCTCTGAAGGTTTACTCCCTGATATACAGCTGCCTACCCCCTTCCTAAGTGCAGGTTCTAAATGAGCTTTTTTCTCTGTTCCCTCACCACAATCCAGATTCATTTGGGGAGTTACCAGTACAGTAACCATACCAGGAAGTACTTAATTTATTAAGCTACTGCTTTACTTAATCTCAGTGGAGATATTTACTGATAAACAGCTACCTAAGCAGCATGTTCATGTCGTTCCTAAATGAGCTTTTATCTCTCTCCCCTCACCACAAATCAGATTCTTCTGAGGAGTTCCCAGTACATTATCCTTTCCCCTGTGTAATTACCATAACAAGCTCCAGCTGTTTTTATTCGCAGAAGGTTTACTCCCTGATATACAGCTGCCTACCCCCTTCGTAAGTGCAGGTCCTAAATGAGCTTTTTCTCTGTTCCCTCACCACAATCCAGATTCTTTTGGGGAGTTACCAGTACAGTAACCATACCAGGAAGTACTTCATTTATTAAGCTACTGCTTTTCTTAATCTCAGTGGAGATATTTACTGATAAACAGCTACCTACGCAGCATGTTCATGTCGTTCCTAAATGAGCTTTTATCTCTCTCCCCTCACCACAAATCCGATTCTTCTGAGGAATTCCCAGTACATTATCCTTTCCCCTGTGTAATTACCTTAACAAGCTCCAGCTGTTTTTTTTCTCAGAAGGTTTACTCTCTGATATACAGTTTCCTACCCCCTTCATAAGTGCAGGTCCTAAATGAGCTTTTTTCTCTGTTCCCTCACCACAATCCAGATTCTTTTGGGGAGTTACCAGTACAGTATCCATACCAGGAAGTACTTAATTTATTAAGCTACTGCTTTTCTTAATCTCAGTGGAGATATTTACTGATAAACAGCTACATACGCAGCATGTTCATGTCGTTCCTAAATGAGCTTTTATCTCTTTCCCCTCACCACAAATCAGATCTTCTGAGGAGTTCCCAGTAAATTATCCTTTGCACTGTGTAATTACCTTAACAAGCTCCAACTGTTTTTATTCTCAGAAGGTTTACTCCCTGATATACTGCTGCCTACCCCGTTCGTAAGTGCAGGTCCTAAATGAGCTTTTTTCTCTGTTCCCTCACCACAGTCCAGATTCTTTTGGGGAGTTACCAGTACAGGAACCATACCAGGAAGTACTTAATTTATTAAGCTACTGCTTTTCTTAATCTCAGTGGAGATATTTACTGATAAACAGCTACCTACGCAGCATGTTCATTATCGTTCCTAAATGAGATTTTATCTCTCTCCCCTCACCACAAATCAGATTCTTCTGAGGAGTTCCCAGTACTTCATCTTTTCCCCTGTGTAATTACCTTAACAAGCTCCAGCTGTTTTTATTCTCAGAAGGTTTACTCCCTGATATACAGCTGCCTAACCCCTTCGTAAGTGCAGGTCCTAAATGAGCTTTTTTCTCTGTTCCCTCACTACAATCCAGATTCTCTTGGGGAGTTACCAGTACAGTAACCATACCAGGAAGTACTTAATTTATTAAGCTACTGCTTTTCTTAATCTCAGTGGAGATATTTACTGATAAACAGCTACCTACGCAGCATGTTCATGTCGTTCCTAAATGAGCTTTTATCTCTCTCCACTCACCACGAATCAGATTCTTCTGAGGAGTTCCCAGTACATTATCCTTTCCCCTGTGTAATTACCTTAACAAGCTCCAGCTGTTTTTATTCTCAGAAGGTTTACTCCCTGATATACAGCTGCCTACCCCCTTCGTAAGTGCAGGTCCTAAATGAGCTTTTTTCTCTGTTCCCTCACCACAATCCAGATTCTTTCGTGGAGTAACCAGTAGAGTAACCATACCAGGAAGTACTTAATTTATTAAGCTACTGCTTTTCTTAAACTCAGTGGAGATATTTACTGATAAACAGCTACCTACGCAGCATGTTCATGTCGTTCCTAAATGAGCTTTTATCTCTCTCCCCTCAACACAAATCAGATTCTTCTGAGGATTTCCCAGTACATTATCCTATCCCCTGTGTAATTACCTTAACAAGCTCCAGCTGTTTTTATTCTCAGAAGGTTTACTCCCTGATATACAGCTGCCTACCCCCTTCGTAAGTGCAGGACCTAAATGATCTTTTTTCTCTGTTCCCTCACCGCAATCCAGATTCTTTTGGGGAGTTACCAGTACAGTAACCATACCAGGAAGTACTTAATTTATTAAGCTACTGCTTTTCTTAATCTCAGTGGAGATATTTACTGATAAACAGCTACCTAAGCAGCATGTTCATGTCGTTCCTAAATGAGCTTTTGTCTCTCTCCCCTCACCACAAATCAGATTCTTCTGAGGAGTTCCCAGTACATTATCCTTTCCCCTGTGTAATTACCTTAACAAGCTCCAGCTGTTTTTATTCTCAGAAGGTTTACTCTCTGATATACAGCTGCCTACCCCCTTCCTAAGTGCAGGTCCTAAATGAGCTTTTTCTCTGTTCCTTCACCACAATCCAGATTCTTTTGGGAAGTTACCAGTACAGTAACCATACCAGGAAGTACTTAATTTATTAAGCTACTGCTTTTCTTAATCTCAGTGGAGATATTTACTGATAAACAGCTAACTACGCAGCATGTTCATGTCGTTCCTAAATGAGCTTTTATCTCTCTCCCCTCACCACAAATCAGATTCTTCTGAGGAGTTCCCAGTACATTATCCTTTCCCATGTGTAATTAACTTAACAAGCTCCAGCTGTTTCTTTTCTCAGAAGGTTTACTCCCTGATATACAGCTGCCTACCCCCTTCTTAAGTGCAGTTCCTAAATGAGCTTTTTTCTCTGTTCCCTCACCACAATCCAGATTCTTTTGGGGAGTTACCAGTACAGTAACCATACCAGGAAGTACTTAATTTATTAAGCTACTGCTTTTCTTAATCTCAGTGGAGATATTTACTGATAAACAGCTACCTACGCAGCATGTTCATGTCGTTCCTAAATGAGCTTTTATGTCTCTCCCCTCACCACAAATTAGATTCTTCTGAGAAGTTCCCAGTACTTCATCTTTTCCCCTGTGTAATAACCTTAACAAGCTCCAGCTGTTTTTATTCTCAGAAGGTTTACTCCCTGATATACAGCTGCCTAACCCCTTTGTAAATGCAGGTCCTAAATGAGTTTTCTTCCCTGTTCCCTCACTACAATCCAGATTCTCTTGGGGAGTTACCAGTACAGTAACCATACCAGGAAGTACTTAATTTATTAAGGTACTTCTTTTCTTAATCTGAGTGGAGATATTTACTGATAAACAGCTACCTACGCAGCATGTTCATGTCGTTCCTAAATGAGCTTTTATCTCTCTCCCCTGACCACGAATCAGATTCTTCTGAGGAGTTCCCAGTACATTATCCTTTCCCCTGTGTAATTACCTTAACAAGCTCCAGCTGTTTTTATTCTCAGAAGGTTTACTCCCTGATATACAGCTGCCTACCCCCTTCGTAAGTGCAGGTCCTAAATGAGCTTTTTTCTCTGTTCCCTCACCGCAATCCAGATTCTTTTGGGGAGTTACCAGTACAGTAACCATACCAGGAAGTACTTAATTTATTAAGCTACTGCTTTTCTTAATCTCAGTGGAGATAATTACTGATAAACAGCTACCTAAGCAGCATGTTCATGTCGTTCCTAAATTAGCTTTTATCTCTCTCCCCTCACCACAAATCAGATTCTTCTGAGGAGTTCCCAGTACATTATCCTTTCCCCTGTGTAATTACCTTAACAAGCTCCAGCTGTTTTTATTCTCAGAAGGTTTACTCCCTGATATACAGCTGCCTACCCCCTTCGTAAGTGCAGGTCCTAAATGAGCTTTTTTCTCTGTTCCCTCACCACAATCCAGATTCTTTTGGAGAGTTACCAGTACAGTAACCATACCAGGAAGTACTTAATTTATTAAGCTACTGCTTTTCTTAATCTCAGTGGAGATATTTACTGATAAACAGCTACCTACGAAGCATGTTCATGTCGTTCCTAAATGAGCTTTTATCTCTCTCCCCTCACCACAAATCAGATTCTTCTGAGGAGTTCCCAGTACATTATCCTTTCCCCTGTGTAATTACCTTAACAAGCTCCAGCTGTTTTTAATCTCTGAAGTTTTACTCCCTGATATACAGCTGCCTACCCCCTTCGTAAGTGCAGGTCCTAAATGAGCTTTTTTCTCTGTTCCCTCACCACAATCCAGATTCTTTTGGGGAGTTACCAGTACAGTAACCATACCAGGAAGTACTTAATTTATTAAGCTACTGCTTTTCTTAATCTCAGTGGAGATATTTACTGATAAACAGCTACCTATGCAGCATGTTCTAGTCGTTCCTAAATGAGCTTTTATCTCTCTCCCCTCACCACAAATCAGATTCTTCTGAGGAGTTCCCAGTACATTATCCTTTCCCCTGTGTAATTACCTTAACAAGCTCCAGCTGATTTTATTCTCAGAAGGTTTACTCCCTATTATACAGCTGCCTACCCCCTTCGTAAGTGCAGGTCCTAAATGAGCTTTTTTCTCTGTTCCCTCACCACAATCCAGATTCTTTTGGGGAGTTACCAGTACAGTAACCATACCAGGAAGTACTAAATTTATTAAGCTACTGCTTTTCTTAATCTCATTGGAGATATTTAATGATAAACAGCTCTCTACGCAGCATGTTCATGTCGTTCCTAAATGAGCTTTTATCTCTCTCCCCTCAAAACAAATCAGATTCTTCTGAGGAGTTCCCAGTACATTATCCTTTCCCCTGTGTAATTACCTTAACAACTTCCAGCTCTTTTTATTCTCAGAAGGTTTACTCCCCGATATACAGCTGCCTACCCCCTTCGTAAGTGCAGGTCCTAAATGAGCTTTTTTCTCTGTTCCCTCACCACAATCCAGATTCTTTTGGGGAGTTACCAGTACAGTAACCATACCAGGAAGTACTTAATTTATTAAGCTACTGCTTTTCTTAATCTCAGTGGAGATATTTACTGATAAACAGCTACCTACGCAGCATGCTCATGTCGTTCCTAAATGAGCTTTTATCTCTCTCCCCTCACCACAAATCAGATTCTTCTGAGGAGTTCCCAGTACATTATCCTTTCCCCTGTGTAATTACCTTAACAAGCTCCAGCTGTTTTTATTCTCAGAAGGTTTACTCCCTGACATACTGCTGCCTACCCCCTTCTTAAGTGCAGGTACTAAATGAGCTATTTTCTCTGTTCCCTCACCACAATCCAGATTGTTTTGGGGAGTTACCAGTACAGTAACCATACCAGGAAGTACTTAATTTATTAAGCTACTGCTTTTCTTAATCTCAGTGGAGATATTTACTGATAAACAGCTACCTATGCAGCATGTTCATGTCGTTCCTTAATGAGCTTTTATCTCTCTCCCCTCACCACAAATCAGATTCTTCTGAGGAGTTCCCAGTACATTATCCTTTCCCCTGTGTAATTACCTTAACATGCTCCAGCTGTGTTTATTCTCAGAAGGTTTACTCCCTGATATACAGCTGCCTACCCCCTTCGTAACTGCAGGTCCTATATGAGCTTTTTTCTCTGTTCCCTCACCACAATCCTGATTCTTTTAGGGAGTTACCAGTACAGTAACCATTCCAGGAAGTACTTAATTTATTAAGCTACTGCTTTTCTTAATCTCAGTGGAGATATTTACTGATAAACAGCTACCTACGCAGCATGTTCATGTCGTTCTTTAATGAGCTTTTATCTCTCTCCCCTCACCTCAAATCAGATTCTTCTGAGGAGTTCCCAGTACATTATCCTTTACCCTGTGTAATTACCTTAACAAGCTCCAGCTGTTTTTATTCTCAGAAGATTTACTCCCTGATATACAGCTGCCTACCCCCTTCGTAAGTGCAGGACCTAAATGAGCTTTTTTCTCTGTTAACTCACCACAATCCAGATTCTTTTGGGGAGTTACCAGTACAGTAACCATACCAGGAAGTACTTAATTTATTAAGCTACTGCTTTTCTTTATCTCAGTGGAGATATTTACTGATAAACAGCTACCTACGCAGCATGTTCATGTCGTTCCTAAATGAGCTTTTATCTCTCTCCCCTAACCACAAATCAGATTCTTCTGAGGAGTTCACAGTACATTATCCTTTCCCCTGTGTAATTACCTTAACAAGCTCCAGCTGTTTTTATTCTCAGAAGGTTTACTCCCTGATATACTGCTGCCTACCCCCTTGGTAAGTGCAGGTCCTAAATGAGCTTTTTTCTCTGTTCCCTCACCACAATCCAGACTCTTTTGGGGAGTTACCAGTACAGTAACCATACCAGTAAGTACTTAATTTATTAAGCTACTGCTTTTCTTAATCTCAGGGGAGATATTTACTGATAAACAGCTACGTACCCAGCATGTTCATGTCGTTCCTAAATGAGCTTTTATCTCTCTCCCCTCACCACAAATCAGATTCTTCTGAGGAGTTCCCAGTACATTATCCTTTCCCCTGTGTAATTACCTTAACAAGCTCCAGCTGTTTTTATTCTCAGAAGGTTTACTCTCTGATATACAGCTGCCTACCCCCTTCCTAAGTGCAGGTCCTAAATGAGCTTTTTCTCTGTTCCTTCACCACAATCCAGATTCTTTTGGGGAGTTACCAGTACAGTAACCATACCAGGAAGTACTTAATTTATTAAGCTACTGCTTTTCTTAATCTCAGTGGAGATATTTACTGATAAACAGCTAACTACGCAGCATGTTCATGTCGTTCCTAAATGAGCTTTTATCTCTCTCCCCTCACCACAAATCAGATTCTTCTGAGGAGTTCCCAGTACATTATCCTTTCCCATGTGTAATTAACTTAACAAGCTCCAGCTGTTTCTTTTCTCAGAAGGTTTACTCCCTGATATACAGCTGCCTACCCCCTTCTTAAGTGCAGTTCCTAAATGAGCTTTTTTCTCTGTTCCCTCACCACAATCCAGATTCTTTTGGGGAGTTACCAGTACAGTAACCATACCAGGAAGTACTTAATTTATTAAGCTACTGCTTTTCTTAATCTCAGTGGAGATATTTACTGATAAACAGCTACCTACGCAGCATGTTCATGTCGTTCCTAAATGAGCTTTTATGTCTCTCCCCTCACCACAAATTAGATTCTTCTGAGAAGTTCCCAGTACTTCATCTTTTCCCCTGTGTAATAACCTTAACAAGCTCCAGCTGTTTTTATTCTCAGAAGGTTTACTCCCTGATATACAGCTGCCTAACCCCTTTGTAAATGCAGGTCCTAAATGAGCTTTCTTCCCTGTTCCCTCACTACAATCCAGATTCTCTTGGGGAGTTACCAGTACAGTAACCATACCAGGAAGTACTTAATTTATTAAGGTACTTCTTTTCTTAATCTGAGTGGAGATATTTACTGATAAACAGCTACCTACGCAGCATGTTCATGTCGTTCCTAAATGAGCTTTTATCTCTCTCCCCTGACCACGAATCAGATTCTTCTGAGGAGTTCCCAGTACATTATCCTTTCCCCTGTGTAATTACCTTAACAAGCTCCAGCTGTTTTTATTCTCAGAAGGTTTACTCCCTGATATACAGCTGCCTACCCCCTTCGTAAGTGCAGGTCCTAAATGAGCTTTTTTCTCTGTTCCCTCACCGCAATCCAGATTCTTTTGGGGAGTTACCAGTACAGTAACCATACCAGGAAGTACTTAATTTATTAAGCTACTGCTTTTCTTAATCTCAGTGTAGATAATTACTGATAAACAGCTACCTAAGCAGCATGTTCATGTCGTTCCTAAATTAGCTTTTATCTCTCTCCCCTCACCACAAATCAGATTCTTCTGAGGAGTTCCCAGTACATTATCCTTTCCCCTGTGTAATTACCTTAACAAGCTCCAGCTGTTTTTATTCTCAGAAGGTTTACTCCCTGATATACAGCTGCCTACCCCCTTCGTAAGTGCAGGTCCTAAATGAGCTTTTTTCTCTGTTCCCTCACCACAATCCAGATTCTTTTGGAGAGTTACCAGTACAGTAACCATACCAGGAAGTACTTAATTTATTAAGCTACTGCTTTTCTTAATCTCAGTGGAGATATTTACTGATAAACAGCTACCTACGCAGCATGTTCATGTCGTTCCTAAATGAGCTTTTATCTCTCTCCCCTCACCACAAATCAGATTCTTCTGAGGAGTTCCCAGTACATTATCCTTTCCCCTGTGTAATTACCTTAACAAGCTCCAGCTGTTTTTATTCTCTGAAGGTTTACTCCCTGATATACAGCTGCCTACCCCCTTCGTAAGTGCAGGTCCTAAATGAGCTTTTTTCTCTGTTCCCTCACCACAATCCAGATTCTTTTGGGGAGTTACCAGTACAGTAACCATACCAGGAAGTACTTAATTTATTAAGCTACTGCTTTTCTTAATCTCAGTGGAGATATTTACTGATAAACAGCTACCTACGCAGCATGTTCATGTCGTTCCTAAATGAGCTTTTATCTCTCTCCCCTCACCACAAATCAGATTCTTCTGAGGAGTGCCCAGTACATTATCCTTTCCCCTGTGTAATTACCTTAACAAGCACCATCTGTTTTTATTCTCAGAAGGTTTACTCCCTGATATACAGCTGCCTACCCCCTTCGTAATTGCAGGTCCTAAATGAGCTTTTTTCTCTGTTCCCTCACCACAATCCAGATTCTTTTGGGGAGTTACCAGTACAGAAACCATACCAGGAAGTACTTAATTTATTGAGCTACTGCTTTTCTTAATCTCAGTGGAGATATTTACTGATAAACAGCTACCTATGCAGCATGTTCATGTCGTTCCTAAATGAGCTTTTATCTCTCTCCCCTCACCACAAATCAGATTCTTCTGAGGAGTTCCCAGTACATTATCCTTTCCCCTGTGTAATTACCTTAACAAGCTCCAGCTGATTTTATTCTCAGAAGGTTTACTCCCTGATATACAGCTGCCTACCCCCTTCGTAAGTGCAGGTCCTAAATGAGCTTTTTTCTCTGTTCCCTCACCACAATCCAGATTCTTTTGGGGAGTTACCAGTACAGTAACCATACCAGGAAGTACTAAATTTATTAAGCTACTGCTTTTCTTAATCTCATTGGAGATATTTAATGATAAACAGCTCCCTACGCAGCATGTTCATGTCGTTCCTAAATGAGCTTTTATCTCTCTCCCCTCAAAACAAATCAGATTCTTCTGAGGAGTTCCCAGTACATTATCCTTTCCCCTGTGTAATTACCTTAACAAGCTCCAGCTCTTTTTATTCTCAGAAGGTTTACTCCCCGATATACAGCTGCCTACCCCCTTCGTAAGTGCAGGTCCTAAATGAGCTTTTTTCTCTGTTCCCTCACCACAATCCAGATTCTTTTGGGGAGTTACCAGTACAGTAACCATACCAGGAAGTACTTAATTTATTAAGCTACTGCTTTTCTTAATCTCAGTGGAGATATTTACTGATAAACAGCTACCTACGCAGCATGCTCATGTCGTTCCTAAATGAGCTTTTATCTCTCTCCCCTCACCACAAATCAGATTCTTCTGAGGAGTTCCCAGTACATTATCCTTTCCCCTGTGTAATTACCTTAACAAGCTCCAGCTGTTTTTATTCTCAGAAGGTTTACTCCCTGACATACTGCTGCCTACCCCCTTCTTAAGTGCAGGTACTAAATGAGCTATTTTCTCTGTTCCCTCACCACAATCCAGATTGTTTTGGGGAGTTACCAGTACAGTAACCATACCAGGAAGTACTTAATTTTTTAAGCTACTGCTTTTCTTAATCTCAGTGGAGATATTTACTGATAAACAGCTACCTATGCAGCATGTTCATGTCGTTCCTTAATGAGCTTTTATCTCTCTCCCCTCACCACAAATCAGATTCTTCTGAGGAGTTCCCAGTAGATTATCCTTTCCCCTGTGTAATTACCTTAACATGCTCCAGCTGTGTTTATTCTCAGAAGGTTTACTCCCTGATATACAGCTGCCTACCCCCTTCGTAACTGCAGGTCCTAAATGAGCTTTTTTCTCTGTTCCCTCACCACAATCCTGATTCTTTTAGGGAGTTACCAGTACAGTAACCATTCCAGGAAGTACTTAATTTATTAAGCTACTGCTTTTCTTAATCTCAGTGGAGATATTTACTGATAAACAGCTACCTACGCAGCATGTTCATGTCGTTCTTTAATGAGCTTTTATCTCTCTCCCCTCACCTCAAATCAGATCCTTCTGAGGAGTTCCCAGTACATTATCCTTTACCCTGTGTAATTACCTTAACAAGCTCCAGCTGTTTTTATTCTCAGAAGATTTACTCCCTGATATACAGCTGCCTACCCCCTTCGTAAGTGCAGGACCTAAATGAGCTTTTTTCTCTGTTAACTCACCACAATCCAGATTCTTTTGGGAGTTACCAGTACAGTAACCATACCAGGAAGTACTTAATTTATTAAGCTACTGCTTTTCTTTATCTCAGTGGAGATATTTACTGATAAACAGCTACCTACGCAGCATGTTCATGTCGTTCCTAAATGAGCTTTTATCTCTCTCCCCTAACCACAAATCAGATTCTTCTGAGGAGTTCCCAGTACATTATCCTTTCCCCTGTGTAATTACCTTAACAAGCTCCAGCTGTTTTTATTCTCAGAAGGATTACTCCCTGATATACAGCTGCCTACCCCCCTCGAAAGTGCAGGTCCTAAATGAGCTTTTTTCTCTGTTCCCTCACCACAATCCAGATTCTTTTGGGGAGTTACCAGTACAGTAACCATACCAGGAAGTACTTAATTTATTAAGCTACTGCTTTTCTTAATCTCAGTGGAGATATTTACTGATAAACAGCTACCTACGCAGCATGTTCATGTCGTTCCTAAATGAGCTTTTATCTCTCTCCCCTCACCACAAATCAGATTCTTCTGAATCGTTCCCAGTAATATATAATTAACCCTGTGGAATTACCTTAACAAGCTCCAGCTGTTTTAATTCTCAGAAGGTTTACTCCCTGATATACAGCTGCCTACCCCCTTCGTCAGTGCAGGTCCTAAATGAGCTTTTTTCTCTGTTCCCTCACCACAATCCAGTTTCTTTTGGGGAGTTACCAGTACAGTAACCATACCAGGAAGTACTTAATTTATTAAGCTACTGCTTTTCTTAATCTCAGTGCAGATATTTACTGATAAACAGCTACCTACGCAGCATGTTCATGTCGTTCAAAAATGAGCTTTTATCTCTCTCCCCTCACCACCAATCAGATTCTTCTGAGGAGTTCCCCGTCCATTATCCTTTCCCCTGTGTAATTACCTTAACAAGCTCCAGCTGTTTTTATTCTCAGAAGGTTTACTCCCTGATATACAGCTGCCTACCCCCTTCGTCAGTGCAGGTACTAAATGAGCTTTTTTCTCTGATCCCTCACCACAATCCAGATTCTTTTGGGGAGTTACCAGTACAGTAACCATACCAGGAAGTACTTAATTTATTAAGCTACTGCTTTTCTTAATCTCAGTGGAGTTATTTACTGATAAACAGCTACCAACGCAGCATGTTCATGTCGTTCCTAAATGAGCTTTATCTCTATCCCCTCACCACAAATCAGATTCTTCTGAGGAGTTCCCAGTACTTTCTAATTTCCCCTGTGTAATTATCTTAACAAGCTCCAGCTGTATTTATTCTCAGAAGGTTTACTCCCTGATATACAGCTGCCTACCCCCTGCATAAGTGCAGGTCCTAAATGAGCGTTTTTCTCTGTTCCCTCACCACAATCCAGATTCTTTTGGGGAGTTACCAGTACAGTAACCATACCAGGAAGTACTTAATTTATTAAGCTACTGCTTTTCTTAATCTCAGTGGAGATATTTACTGATAAACAGCTACCTACGCAGCATGTTCATGTCGTTCCTAAATGAGCTTTTATCTCTCTCCCCTCACCACAAATCAGATTCTTCTGAGGAGTTCCCAGTACATTATCCTTTCTCCTGTGTAATTACCTTAACAAGCTCCAGCTGTTTTTATTCTCAGAAGGTTTACTCCCTGATATACAGCTGCCTACCCCTTTCATAAGTGCAGGTCCTAAATGAGCTTTTTTCTCTGTTCCCTCACCACAATCCAGATTCTTTTGGGGAGTTACCAGTACAGTAACCATACCAGGAGGTACTTAATTTATTAAGCTACTGCTTTTCTTTTTCTCAGTGGAGATATTTACTGATAAACAGCTACCTACGCAGCATGTTCATGTCGTTCCTAAATGAGCTTTTATCTCTCTCCCCTCACCACAAATCAGACTCTTCTGAGGAGTTCCCAGTACATTATCCTTTCCCCTGTGTAATTACCTTAACAAGCTCCAGCTGTTTTTATTCTCAGAAGGTTTACTCCCTGATATACAGCTGCCTACCCCCTTCGTAAGTGCAGGTCCTAAATGAGCTTTTTTCTCTGTTCCCTCACCACAATCCAGATTCTTTTGGCGAGTTACCAGTACAGTAACCATACCAGGAAGTACTTAATTTATTAAGCTACTGCTTTTCTTAATCTCAGTGGATATATTTACTGATAAACAGCTACCTACGCAGCACGTTCATGTCGTTCCTAAATGAGCTATTATCTCTCTCCCCTCACCACAAATCAGATTCTTCTGAGGAGTTCCAAGTACATTATCCTTTCCTCTGTGTAATTACCTTAACAAGCTCCAGCTGTCTTTATTCTCAGAAGGTTTACTCCCTGATATACAGCTGCCTACCCCCTTCGTAAGTGCAGGTCCTATATGAGCTTTTTTCTCTGTTCCCTCACCACAATCCAGGTTCTTTTGTGGAGTTACCAGTACAGTAACCATACCAGGAAGTACTTAATTTATTAAGCTACTGCTTTTCTTAATCTCAGTGGAGATATTTACTGATAAACAGCTACGTACGCAGCATGTTCATGCCGTTCCTAAATGAGCTATTGTCTCTCTCCCCTCACAACAAATCAGATTCTTCTGAGGATTTCCCAGTACATTATCCTTTCCCCTGTGTAATTACCTTAACAAGCTCCAGCTGTTTTTATTCTCAGAAGGTTTACTCCCTGATATACAGCTGCCTACCCCCTTCGTAAGTGCAGGTCATAAATGAGCTTTTTTCTCTGTTCCCTCACCACAATCCAGATTCTTTTGGGGAGTTACAGTACAGTATCCATAACAGGAAGTACTTAATTTATTAAGCTACTGCTTTTCTTAATCTCAGTGGAGATATTTCCTGATAAACAGCTACGTACGCAGCATGTTCATGTCGTTCCTAAATGAGCTTTTATCTCTCTCGCCTCACCACAAATCAGATTCTTCTGAGGAGTTCCCAGTACATTATCCTTTCCCCTGTGTAATTACCTTAACAAGCTCCAGCTGTTTTTATTCTCAGAAGGTTTACTCCCTGATATACAGCTGCCTACCCACTTCGTAAGTGCAGGTCCTAAATGAGCTTTTTTCTCTGTTCCCTCACCACAATACAGAGTCTTTTGGGGAGTTACCAGTACAGTACCCATACCAAGAAGTTCTTAATTTATTAAGCTACTGCTTTTCTTAATCTCAGTGGAGGTATTTACTGATAAACAGCTACGTACGCAGCATGTTCATGTCGTTCCTAAATGAGCTTTTATCTGTCACCCCTCACCACAAATCAGATTCTTCTGAGGAGTTCCCAGTACATTATCCTTTCCCCTGTGTAATTACCTTAACAAGCTCCAGCTGTTTTTATTCTAAGAATGTTTACTCCCTGATAAACTGTTGCCTACCCCCTTCATAAGTGCAGGTCTTAAATGAGCTTTTTTTTCTGTTCAGTCACCACAATCCAGATTCTTTGGGGAGTTACCAGTACAGTAACCATACCAGGAAGTACTTAATTTATTAAGCTACTGCTTTTCTTAATCTCAGTGGAGATATTTACTGATAAACAGCTACCTACGCAGCATGTTCATGTCGTTCCTAAATGAGCTTTTATCTCTCTCCCCTCACCACAAATCAGATTCTTCTGAGGAGTTCCCAGTACATTATCCTTTCCCCTGTGTATTTATCTTAACAAGCTCCAGCTGTTTTTATTTTCAGAAGGTTTACTCCCTGATATACTGCTGCCTACCCCCTTCATAAGTGCAGGTCCGAAATGAGCTTTTTTCTCTGTTCCCTCACCACAATCCAGATTCTTTTGGGGAGTTACCAGTACAGTAACCATACCAGGAAGTACTTAATTTATTAAGCTACTGCTTTTCTTAATCTCAGTGGAGATATTTACTGATAAACAGCTACCTACGCAGCATGTTCATGTCTTTCCTTAATGAGCTTTTATCTCTCTCCCCTCACCACAATCAGATTCTTCTGAGGAGTTCCCAGTACATTATCCTTTCCCCTGTGTAATTACCTTAACAAGCTCCAGCTGTTTTTATTCTCAGAAGTTTTACTCCCTGATATACAGCTGCCTACCCCCTTCGTAAGTGCCGGTCGTAAATGTTCTTTTTTCTCTGTTCCCTCACCACAATCCAGATTCTTTTGGGGAGTTACCAGTACAGTAACCATACCAGGAAGTACTTAATTTATTAAGCTACTGCTTTTCTTAATCTCAGTGGAGATATTTACTGATAAACAGCTACCTACGCAGCATGTTCATGTCGTTCTTAAATGAGTTTTTATCTCCCTCCCCTCACCACAAATCAGATTCTTCTGAGGAGTTCCCAGTACATTATCCTTTCCCCTGTGTAATTACCTTAACAAGCTCCAGCTGTTTTTATTCTCAGAAGGTTTACTCCCTGATATACAGCTGCCTACCCCCTTCGTAAGTGCAGGTCTTAAATGAGCTTTTTTCTCTGTTCCCTCACCACAATCCAGATTCTTTTGGGGAGTTACCAGTACAGTAACCATACCAGGAAGTACTTAATTTATTAAGCTACTGCTGTTCTTAATCTCAGTGGAGATATTTACTGATAAACAGCTACCTACGCAGCATATTCATGTAGTTCCTAAATGAGCTTTTATCTCTCTCCCCTCACCACAAATCAGATTCTTCTGAGGAGTTCCCAGTATTTTATAATTTCCCCTGTATAATTACCTTAACAAGCTCCAGCTGTTTTTATTCTCAGAAGGTTTACTCCCTGATATACAGCTGCCTACCCCCTTCGTAAGTGCAGGTCCTAAATGAGCTTTTTTCGCTGTTCCCTCACCACAATCCAGATTCTTTTGGGGAGTTACCAGTACAGTAACCATACCAGGAAGTACTTAATTTATTAAACTACTGCTGTTCTTAATCTCAGTGGAGATATTTAGTGATAAACCGCTACCTACGCAGCATGTTCATGTCGTTCCTAAATGAGCTTTTATCTCTCTCCCCTCAACACAAATCAGATTCTTATGAGGAGTTCCCAGTACATTATCCTTTCCCCTGTGTAATTACCTTAACAAGCTCCACCTGTTTTTATTCTCAGATGGTTTACTCCCTGATATACAGCTGCCTACCCCCTTCGTCAGTGCAGGTCCTAAATGAGCTTTTTTCTCTGTTCCCTCACCACAATCCAGATTCTTTTGGGGAGTTACCAGTACAGTAACCATACCAGGAAGTACTTAATTTATTAAGCTACTGCTTTTCTTAACCTCAGTGGAGATATTTGATGATAAACAGCTACCTACGAAGCATGTTCATGTCGTTCCTAAATGAGCTTTTATCTCTCTCCCCTCACCACAAATCAGATTCTTCTGAGGAGTTCCCAGTACAATATGCTTTCCCCTGTGTATTTACCTTAACAAGCTCCAGCTGTTTTTATTCTCAGAAGGTTTACTCCCTGATATACACCTGCCAACCCCCTTCGTAAGTGCAGGTCCTAAATGAGCTTTTTTCTCTGTTCCCTCACCACAATCCAGATTCTTTTGGGGAGTTACCAGTATAGTAACCATACCAGGAAGTACTTAATTTATTAAGCTACTGCTGTTCTTAATCTCTGTGGAGATATTTACTGATAAAACAGCTACCTACGCAGCATGTTCATGTCGTTCCTAAATGAGCTTTTATCTCTCTCCCCTCACCACAAATCAGATTCTTCTGAGGAGTTCCCAGTACATTATCCTTTCCCCTGTGTAATTACCTTAACAAGCTCCAGCTGTTTTTATTCTCAGAAGGTTTACTCCCTCTAATACTGCTGCCTACCCCCTTCATAAGTGCAGGTCCTAAATGAGCTTTTATCCCTGTTCCCTCACCACAATCCAGATTCTTTTGGGGAGTTACCAGTACAGTAACCATACCAGGAAGTGCTTAATTTATTAAGCTACTGCTTTTCTAAATCTCAGTGGAGATATTTACTGATAAACAGCTACCTACGCAGCATGTTCATGTCGTTCCTAAATGAGCTTTTATCTCTCTCCCGTCACCACAAATCAGATTCTTCTGAGTCGTTCCCAGTACTTTATAATTTCCCCTGTGTAATTACCTTAACAAGCTCAGCTGTTTTTAGTCTCAGAAGGTTTACTCCCTGATATACTGCTGATACCCCGTTCATAAGTGCAGGTCCTAAATGAGCTTTTTTCTCTGTTCCCTTACCACAATCCAGATTCTTTTGG